>NC_056746.1:1451721601-1451724101 GCF_019279795.1 Protopterus annectens | reverse complement strand
TGCCTTCATCACCCTTATACCATGTGCCACTATGCGAATATGTGCAATATATTCTCTCGCTTATTCGTGTCGGGACACGTGCATCACGGGCAGATGTTTGATCCTGGGTAGTAGGTTCTGCATGACCATCTAGGGCTGGACAGTCTCGTGCACCACTACTGCACATTCCAACTTGTGTCCAGATGTCTACAGGACTGGACATCGTGTCTTCATACCCCTTATATCGAATCAAAACTTTCTTAACTCCAACAGCTAAAACCAAAATTGCTCATTCCCATTTAATTTCTACTCTTCTTTATGCCTCTCCCATATACACTAACCTCAAAAAGAATAACCTTGTCAAACTACAGCATGCCTATAACAGCATCGCCAGATTTGCCACTGGTAACCCCTTTCGAACTCACCACTGTCTAAATCTAAAGCAGCTAGGCTGGCTTGAAATTCAAAACCTTCTGAAAATCTCCCAACTAACCATGACCCACAAGATATTTTATCAACCTAATAGCGCTCCTATACTATCCAATCTCATAATCCCTTATAAAAACCTAAACTCACTGCGCTCCTCTAACAAGCTTCTAGCTAGTATAACCAAAACTAATAACTTGGCTGGAGATTCCCTGTTTTCTAATACAGTGGGAAAAGACTGGAACCTCCTTCCCAATGAACTAACACTTTATTTGCCTCTCTTTAAACAAAGACTTAAAACATACTTTAAAACTCACTGGTTATGTCCATGTTGTAAACCTGACTAACCTTTCCCTCTACTAATATTACTTCTTCACCCTACCAATTTTTCACATATATTTGTATAATTTCTATGATGAAGAACTGAACTGGTGACCACAATGAAACAATTTGGTAGATTCTATCCTGCTTATTGTTTGTACAACCTAGTACATAATAACACTATGTCACTTTTATTGTGTAAAGAATTCATCTCACCATTCTTAATGATTTCTATACTAGTGTAAATAACTTTTTTGATCACTATTTTTTTTATTACTGATTCTTGTATACTTATGTGAACTACTTCCATTTACGATGTTTAAACTATGTTTACCATCCTTGTTGCTGTATTTCAAGTAATGATCTAACTATTAATGTTGGAGCTTTTCTCCCCGGGCCTCTACTGAAAATGGAAATATATCCAGCTAGACTAGCCCGGTCAACAAATGTAAAATAAATAAAATAAATAAATAAAATAAATAAATGTTTGCACAGGTTACTTATCCCATGAGGGATATCCAAAAAGTTAACAAGACCGATAATAACAAGACCGATACCGACCATTCTTCTGGCATTATGAAAATGTGCTGGGGGTTTTACATGCAAGGGATACATAGTTTGCAATCCTGAAACTGCCTAGGGTGACACTACCTACTACATATGCATAGTGGTCACTATGTGTAGATATGGCTGCGCCAAACTAGTAGGCCAAGTATGGCTGGATTTGATGGACGTTCAGGTATGGGGGTGGGTTGTGTGCTGTGGAGGGGATGCTGGGTAGTTATGCATTATGCATCCAGGTGTGTTGCATTTGATATGGCCAGTTCCATCAGGACCAATCTATGGGTATGTGCCGGTGACATTTCTGTACATTTGTATCGCACATTTTAATATTCATATGTTTGTGGGATTGTGTTCTACAGTATGGCCTGTCTGGTTGTATTGCAGATGTGTATACATGTTTTTGTGTTTCTTTCTGCTTCACCCGCTGCTCCCTCATACACCTCCAGTTCACCTATTCTGCATACGACACAGTCTCGCCTTTGAGGATTATACCATTACCCATCCCCCCTCACACACATATTCCTGACACTTCATCCATCACTGCTTTGGTTGATGGCCCATGACACGGTCAAGGTAACACATTGCATACCCTACATATGTCAGGTACCTGTATGGTTGTGTGGACTACCCTGCCATGTTTGACCTTCCACATGCTATACTTCACACACATAAGTACATGCCCATACTTAACTTTCATGACATGGTTGGTATACCTGGGTAATACCCGTTCAACTGTGACACATCCTGACAAGTTCGGCTTGGACCGCAGATGTGCGGATTTTGGCCGACTGTTCTAATCATTGGTAGGATGCCACCTTTTCCTATGTCCAGGATGGGATATATTCCGGACACATATCCTATTGTACTGGCAACACGTACCCACAGTCAACGCTACGGATAATACTGTTCCTTTCAGCCTACATATTGCCTTATTGTTGTAGCAGTTTATATGCTCCTTCTGTTTCGTTTACATGCTTATTCTATTTCCTGTCACATATGGTATGTTAAATACGGACATACCTATTGTATGTGACTATTACATGCGTTGTGTGATATAATTCAGTCATACGGTCACTAGATATTTACATTTATCATGATTTTTGTTATGGACACATCTGCCCAGCTGTGTAACCTCCCTCACAATATGAGTCCGCTGCTGACCCTGACCATTGGGCTGGACGTACCTATTGGCGGCGCGCTAACATATGAT
>NC_056746.1:1451694101-1451716601 GCF_019279795.1 Protopterus annectens | reverse complement strand
TGTATAATGCCTCTGTGCTGCCCTTGCGCAGCTGTCTGGCATCCTGGGGCAATTCTGATTTACTGCACATGTGTATGCTTACGCAGTACATTAGAGCTGTGTGTAGCAGAAGCAATGGAGAAAGGAAGATATATGTTGCTTTTTTAAAGCTGTCTCGCTATGCTAAACGAGTTTAACATTGCGGGATATCTTTAAAAAAAGCACCGGAGAAAGGAATATCTCCGTTCCCTTTTTTAAAGCTGTCTCACTATGTTAAATGTGTTTAACATAGTGAGATTACAGCAACAGAGCTCTTCCATTCTTCGTTGCTACCTAACACAAAAAAAAAAATCAAGACTTCTACTGATGGAAAAAGTCTGGGGGACCGGACCTTTTTCCATTAGTATAAGTTGGATTTACAGAGGGGTGTGCCACCGTATCAGTAAGCACATTGGAGCAATGCAAATCTGGCCTGGCTGTTGCTAAGCAAAGCTGAAGGACAGGGGTGGGGAGGAGGGTATAGAACCTTTTAGCTGAGAGCATACATGGTGCCCGAAAGCGCATGTGTACGGGGATGAACTCTTGCCCGAAACCCGGTAAGCAGATGCATGGGCAGCGAACAATAGCACAAAACAGGATAGTCAGGGGAAGAAAAGAAGGAAATGCTGAAGCAGGGTAATTGGTGTACTAATGAGCAATTAACACCAATCAACACACGGCGGCCAATCGACGGCAGTAGACAAGCCTGCATACAGAAACCTGCAAAACAGTATAGGGGAGGCATAGGATTGCAAAGAAAGGTGGGGAGGACCTGGAATGCAAAGATAGGAGAACTGTCATAGCAGAGCAAAGCAAACCCATAGTAGATCGGCAATAGCACACATTACGCAAGATAAGCCAGGTCTAGGAAAGTACAAATGAAAGCAGGCAGCTGGATGCATGCCAGCAAATGGTAGGTGTAACATGCACAAATGTAAACTGAAGGGCAGGAGGTAATTCACGGCATCCAAATGTAATGCAACACCAAAGGCAGCAACAATAGTGGTTTTGTAAATAAAACACAGAAGATACCCTGTAGCCACGATCGTACATACACACCCTATGACATCATCAGTGTTCACAGCAAAACAGTATAAATTTTGAAAGCACCCAACACACACCTGTGTATTCCCAAACACCGCACCATAGGTGTAAACAGACAGGGAACTTTTAAAATGTACATGTTGGGAGCTGCCATAGCTGTGATTCATCAGCATGTGTTACAGACTGACGGTGTTGTGGAGGATGATGCCGACAACCACTGTAGGCCTCGGAGGAGGAGAAGAGTGTTCAGACCAAGGGTAACCTACCAGGGGCTACATGATCTGGAGATAGTAGAGCATTACAGGGTGGACAGGGACATCTTACAGCAAATAGTAGAGCTGTGCTGGCCACGCCTGAGAACCAGAAACAACAGAGGGGAACCCATCCCAGTGGACACGAAGGTATGTGTAAGCTTGCGAATACTAGCCACAGATACCTTTCAAAGGCCAACTGGAGATATAATGGGGATCTCACAGGCATCGGCATCCAGGGTACTACACCAGTTCCTGGATGCCATATTACCACATGCCAATGAGCATATACACTTCCCCCGAACTCAGGAGGAGTTGGCCAGCAATATGCGTCACTTCCACCATGTGGCAAACTACCCGGAGGTACTGGGTGCGATAGACTGCATGCACATACAAATTAAGTCACCACCTGGTGAGTATGGTAGGCGCTACATAAACCCCAAGGGATTCCACTCCATCAACTGCCAGGTCGTGTGCAATGCCCAGGGCATTATCATGGATGTGTGTGCTGGCAGCCCTGGAAGCTACCACGACTCCCATATCTGGCATGCCTCACAGCTGTATCAGGTATTTTTCATGGGGACATCCCACAAGGTCACCTTGTGGGGGATGCTGGCTATGCACTGGAGCCGTGGATGATGACCCCCATCAGAAATGCACACACACCAATGCAAGAACGCCATAATGAGGCACACGCACAAACCAGAATCATCATAGAGCGTGTGTTCAGGATGCTGAAATCACGGTTCTGGTGCTTGGACACATTTGGTGGAGCTTTGCAGTACTCTCCAGGCACGTGTGCCCACATCTTCATAGTATGTGCCATGCTACATAATATGATCCTGCGGAAACAGCTGCAGCAGGGTCATAATGGGGGAGGGCCTCACAGCCCACCGCAAGTGCCAAGGCCAACACAGGCACAGAGGGGTCCAGACCATGGACACACTGTGCCAGACCCAGTAGGCAGACAGAGGCATGCCCAATTTGCCTACGCCTTGGCAAAGAGGGAACGTATAGCACATACCTTGACAGTGTAGGCTCCCATGGACTGACACCCCTCCCCACCTGCACACACAGCAACATGGATGGCACACAAACATGACTACCTGTAAATTGTGATGTATAGGTGACCCACTGTGGAATACTACTTAGGCAGCCCTTAAACATTGTACACGCAACAGCCATGGGAACATGGAACTGTCAACAACTGAACAGTAGATGCGCCCATCAGCATCTGTCGGTGCTGTGTGTATAGGTTCCCAGGTACACCGGTAGGTACACGCCTGATTGTCAGAGGCAAAACACCAAACAGGGCAAACAGTGACACCCGTCGCCACAACATCGAGTAAGCAACTGTCGCGTACTGGAGCAGAGGCAATCGCGGGAGCACATGTGTGTAAGCACTGTCCTACACACAGTCATCACGGATTACCTGCCGCGTTACTGAGGGGCTCCACAAAATGTAATCAATCATGGATGTAGTGTCAAGGCAGGGGATGTACCCATTACAGGCATTAGTCACCCCGGCATGCTGCATCCACGGTCGTATGAAGGTGTAGCAAATTATCGGGTGTACCTAATTGTGATATACATACCCAGTGCTGGAGTACAGCTGGTAAACATCACATGGACATACCATTAACTGGACCCATCAAGTTGTAAACTAACAGAGTCATCCATGTGAGTGTAGTGTGGAGTAACTGCTGTAGTGTACTGCACATACAAATTGACATAATTCGTGTACAACCCCCAGATGTCCAAGTGGTACATGCAGTGACTGTTGTGTATGTTCCCGGTCCCACGTCCCGCAAGGGATGTAACAATCCCGACGGCACGGGTAATGCATTCTGGGTGCAGGTCATCAGAATATGTGTAGCACACGTTAGCGGGAATAAGCTTTGCCCACAGCTGGTAAGCGATGTTTAAATACGACTATATGGATATGCGCGAAACTGGGCTAAGTGTCACCGACCACTGCGCAGATCACGGTCAATGATGTAAAGAACAGGTGACACCAGCATTAGTCACCCCTGAACAAATAGCGCCTGCTCTGAAGGGTAAAACGACCACTGCCAGGAGTGGAACAGGCAGTCATGTACACAATCATCCAACACTACTGCTAGGCAAGATGTATGTATGGTAGGGTTGCCACAGTTCAAATTACCAATGTGGGACATAAGCCAGATGTCAGCAGGATGACACACACCCGGCCAGGACGAAAACCAGAATCACAGTGTTTTGCATAGATAAAAAGCTTAGTCTAGTAATGGTCGCAGGTACGTGTTCCATGTCCTGTAACCTGTAGGTGGGTCAGATACAGAATAAGTGTGTCATGCAACTATGACATAAACTATAGGGAATATGTTTGTCTCAAAGTCGCAGGACATTTGCTATGTTCACAAATATTTCACAGGACACAACTGCACAAAGAGGGACTGTCCCTCACAAAGTGGGATGGGAGGTAATCTTAACCTATGGCAGGTGTGTAATGTGACAGGTACAGACACAAATGTGCGGAGCTCAGGAAACACAGTATACACTGACAAACACACAATGAAAGGTGTAGCGTGCCTGTCACCACCCCTGTCCGAGATATGTATATATATATATATATATATATATATATATATATATATATATATATATATATATATATATATATATATATACACATATATAATACAGATAGAAAGGGCAATAGTGTGATATATGTCGATATACAAGGGGTCACTGGCATCTGAAAATATATAGATAGGTTGACGACATTCTATACACCTTTGAGGTACAAATAAACAGGATACCGCCAACTATGGAACATGTCACACACCGACACTCATAACCAGGAGGATGAAAGACAGAAATAACACAGTACTGGAACAGTAGAACCGCGAGCAATAGGATGATAGTAAGGACATGTAGTCACCGCTGTCGGCGGTGCGGTCCACGTAGGTACCCTGTACAACTGTGGTAGTGAGTGATGTAGCCTGTGTATGTGTGTGTTGAGGGTGCCATGTGTGTTCCCGTGTGACTAAAGTGCGTGTGTGTGTCCGCATAGTGTGTCTGTAGGTGGCAACTCGGAGGTAGATGATTACGGTAGGTGTGGGTATAGCTATCCGTAGGCATGCGGTAAACACCTGTCCCACATTGGGAGGGACAGCACCCCCTGGGCAGGTGTGTCCTGACATGAAACATTAGAAAGGGCAACTGTCCGTGAGTGTAGGATATTAGTATGCCCCACATAATATGCAATAGTCGCAGGAAATACTCATGCCTGTATGTAAGAAACGGAAATGTTACATGCAAACCGATAAGTAGTGAAGGACCAAGAACAATAGGTATGTAATGAGGATAAAAGTATGTGCTATCCTGTGTACTGACCATGGCCATATGTCAGCCTGTAAACACCACTGTGTGACCCACAAGTGTCCAACTATGGCCATATGAAAAGGTGGCAAGCCATGTGACAGAGGGTCTGACACCAACACCACTGCAATGACTGCAAATATCTCGTACAGACATACACGGAATAGCGTTCATTTACAAATATCCCTGCACTAATCGCCATACATCCGGAGGTATGGAAGTATCAACCGCACCTGCATACCATATAGAAACCAATTAACAATGGCCCAAAGTAAATTCCCGTAACAGAAGTCTATCAAGTGATAGCACTGTAATTAGGGAAGGGGCCCACACACATATATATGGACTACGTAGAAATGCAAGCCCCACAAAACCGTATATGCTACGTACACCCGCCTACATTCCCCACACTGTAAACAATAGCAATACAGACCGTAACTACAGCCCAAACATTTAGTTAGTCAATTACATCTGATGAACAGTTGACATACCTTGTGAGAGACATTTAAAGGCGCCATGCAAAATTGTATCCGTCGTATAACGGAACAAACGGCGATGTTACAGGCGTTTGCAATTGTCCTTTATCAGACGGGTGGGATGACAGGTACAGTCACAGGTAGAACCACATACTCAAGCCGTCACACACAATCCACGGGAGACATGACCCCAAAATAGACTTGGCTGTACACAAAGCAGTTGCAATTACACACAACAAAACACAATACAGGCCGTCTCCCCGAAGGCAGGGCAAATGGCCAATGCCCAGGTGGAGAATTCAATTATGAAAAATAACACAGAAAAAAACAGTGCCATGCCAGTCAAGCGTTTATTGCGATGTGGTACCTCGGCTTTTCGCCTTCAAATGGATCACAAATTCAAGGTGCTGTTAACTACTTATTTATACACGTCTTAATAAGTTAATCAGCACCAATTATTCAATCAGCTTTTACAAATCAGTTTAAAGTGCTCTAGCATTTTTTTATTCTTATGAAACATAGCTCATAATCATTAAAAGCAGAATATCAGCATTCAATCATTCATATTATTATATAATTCATGAATTTCATATATAAACATTCTGTAATTTAATAATATAACTATAAATATATGTTAAAGAGAGAAATTCAAATGGATTAAATTAAATAATGACCAAAAGAAAAAAACAAAACCTCTATCTATCTACACAAGTATATAACCATGTATAGAAAAGGAAATTAAACATCCAGACTAATTCATTGTTATCAGCTGATAAATAATCTATGAAGACAAAGCAACATAAATATATCAAAATAAATGTGTACATTCATATGAGAGTGGATATAAAAAAATAAAAAAATAAATATTAAATACTTAACTCTAAGTTAAGTCCATGTGGTTTTAGTGTATTAAATTTTAAAATTAACCTGGTCTCTAGTTCAAGTAATTTTGAAACAATAGCTCCCCCATTTTCATAGTTAAAGGGTTGGCCCAATACACAAAATTTTAAACTACTGGCATCACCTTTATGTTTATCCAATAAAATGCAAATGGAGTAGCTGCACAGCTGAAGTGCATGTAATTAGTCACACCGGACCACCAAATGGCGGCAGTAAACCACATGTTGCAGGTATAGACGTATATAAGGATGACTTGCCAGATATGCAAACTGTATGCGCATACCGTATAACAGTTGAAAGAGTGATACAGAAGAGCGAGATAGAGACGAAACACCAGAACGATATCAAGGTATGTATAACACTAACTGTATGTATAGTATGTTCTGTATTACGTAATGTCAGTGTATGCATAGCCTGGTTTGCAGTAATTAAAAGTGTCCGCCATGCATAAAGTGGGGAATGATATTTATGCAGTGATGTCTCGCTGATCGTACTAATGCTTGTAGAAGATGTGCGTCCAACAGTGGGCCACATGGTGAACAGCACAGACACCACAAGGGATGCAACATGACGGCGTTAAACAGAACAATGTCATACGACCCGCTGTCAGTGGCAGGGTATGTCCAATAAGTATGTGCCATAGCAGGGGATAGTATATGTAGATATACTGTAACAGTACGCATGTGTATGGGCATATAACGTCAATGACATGTCTAAGGTGGACATACCTCTCAATCTGGAAACATCAAAAATCTGGACAAGGCCCATGAAAAATAGGTACAAATCTGTACTCTAATTAACATAAAATGTGCATGCATAATTATTTAACCCCACCCACTCCCGTGGAACTGTGGGATACCTGCAACCATGTCCCATTACCTGGCTATTTCGCCCCATTTAACATAGACACTAATGTGTGCATACTGCTTTACTTCTACAATCTACAATGATTATTTGGATTTTATTTTTTACATTTTATAGCACAATGCACAAATACTAAGACATCTGCTAAACAAAGCAATACTGTCTCACAATGAAAATAGACTTAGCATTAAAACATCTCTGCCCTTAAAACTCACATTAATTGAAACCCACACTGCACCCAAAGAAAATGCATCTGGCCAGTGGTGGATAAAAATTACCTTTGGGCTGCTTTCAAATCATAGGCCCCTTGTACACAAGAAACATATATGTGTTCTTTGATACACCTTCCTGACTTTATTAAAATGTTATGTTATCACCATGCATTTTACTGCCAAGTCTGGAACCCAGGACAGGACCCTGTGCATTACATTCAAAGCAACATACCACTATGCCAAATCAGCAGCTTCCTGAAAGACAGAAACTTAAATGGCTATCATTTAGTGACTTCAGTTCTCACTTCTCATCATAGCTCTCAACCTCTTAGCACAGAAAAACCTGGACAAAGCCAATAATGGGGGAATACAGAATTCAGTTCTCACTTCTCACCATAGCTCTCAATTTCTTACCACAAAGAAACCTGGACACGGCCAATAATGGGGGCACCAAAATAGGGACAAGTTTCAAATACTGCTCTTATAAACTTAGAAAACTGCTAGAACAAAAGGTTTTGTTTTACCATTTATTTTCTGAAGAATATGAAGTCTGAAATTTAAATGCCTGTCATTATTTAGTGAGTTCAATCCTTCAGTGACTTGCCACAAAAATATGAGGCATAAATTCACAAGTAGTGGTGGCCTGGGACTTTAGGCTCTTTTTACCTGTAGCCAAGGTACAGGGTTTGAGCCTGACTGAGTACCTTTTCACACACACAAAAGTATTCAATCATACTCGCACATGAACACTAAATGATCATACACACGCCTCCTGCATTTTTTAGGTATTTGTGTACATTTCTTTTTCACCTTCTAATTGTAATTTTGTTTTTGAAGCTATCAGCTACACGAACTGCAGACAAACATTTGCCAATAACAACTATATTTTCATTTGATGTTTTGCTGTTGTATACTTCTTACAAAAAAAATCATTATTCCTATGAGGACAAAATTACAATTGTACAACTCAGCACCTTGGAGTTCTTTAGTCAAACAATTGTGGCTTCAAATAAATCACTAGCAAATAACACTATAAATCAGTGCTGTGCTGAGTCATAACTGTTTTATGGTACACATAATGTGAATCAAAATTAAAAGCAGCATCTAAAATACATGCTAGATATGCCTGCACATTTTACTTGTTTACTCTTATTACACAATGTCAGTTTAATACGATCTGGTGGTCATATTTTGGGATGATATTTGTCTATTGCTTGAATCTCATTCCAAGAGGATGACAGGACAAAGTGAGTGAAGTACAGTGTGTCCCTGTATGTTGTTTTACTACTTATTGCATCATCATACATTTCTATTCTGTTTGTATTCTTTCCATGGATTTGACTTAAGCATTAACTACTAGAAAACTTAGCACATGTTTTGCTAGCAACATTACACATTATATAGACAGTGGATAATTACACTATAAAATCAAACATCTGGAAGGCTAAGTTTCTATATTCCAAGCTGATAAAGCAATTCCCTTTCTTTCTTGCAGTACTGTTTCTCACATACACACACACGTTTCATTAAAGCAGCGACGAGAATAGCATTGCAAAAAAGATCTGCAGTTTCCATTCAATTAAAAGCAGCCAGAATGTTTCCTTAAAGCACCCGGAATAAAATACCTTACACCACAATTCCCCACAGCCAGAATGTTGATTCAAACAGTCCTAGTTCCCAGGCAGCATACACACACTGGAAAGGAGGCAGATAAAGATACCTTACAAAACATCATAATACACCAGCAGCAATGAGAAGATTACATAGCATTCAACAAAATAACTTACACCAGCAGTTGCGACATAAAAATACCTTATACCAGCAGCGAACTATACCATTGTGAAAATCTGCAGTTTCCGTTCAATTAAAAGCAGCCAGAATGATTCAAACACACTAGAAAGGATTCAGATAAAAATACCTTATACCTAATACACCAGCAGCCGGGCAGCGATAAGAAGATAGAATAGCATTAAAAATCATACGGTATACCTTAAACAAGCACTTGAGAGATAAAAATACTTTACACCAACAGTTGCGAGATAAACATACTTTACGCCAGCAGTTGCGAGATAAAAATACCTCATACAAGTAGTGACGAGAAAATACCTTGCAGAAGCTCAAGCAGCGAAAGATAGCATTGTGAAAATCTGCAGTTTCCATACCATTAAAAGCAGCCAGAATGATTCAAACGCACTAGAAAGGATGCAGAATGCAGATAAAAATATCTTACACCATAATACATCAGCAGCCGAGCAGCAATGAAAAAATAGCATAGCATTCAAAAAAAACTTTACACCAACAGTTCCAAGATACAATACCTTGCAGCAGCAACAAAAGTTAATATTGTGAAAATCTGCAGTTTCATTTCCATTCAAATAAAAGCAGCCAGAATGAAAAGTCCTGGTTCCCAGGCAAGGAAGCAGCCGGAAATGTGTGATTCAAATAGTCCTAGTTCCCGGGCAGGGAAGCAGCTGGAAATGTGTGCATGTGAGCCCTTGAGCTCAATTCCGACAGGCTGGGGAAGCTGATGTCATCACGCACGTGATGACGTCAGCTCAAAACGCAAAAAAAAAATTACAAAAGCTGTGAAAATTCGGAAATTAAGAGTGCCACTCGGGAATCGTGGCACCTCATTATTTGGACCACAAAACTCGGTAAAAACTGAGAAATTCAGTATGGTTGGGAGGTATAAAGGTGGACCCTCTGTGCAAGTAATGGTTGAATTATGGGATACCATGTAAAACATGTGTAATGTATAGTACAGTAGATTGATACGTCAGATATGTTACACAGGAGAACAGGCATATGATGCATAACAAAGGTATCATATAGTGATGTCAGTAGTATGTAATTAAGATATGTATAAACAGTTATGATGAAATAACTATGTACTCCACTCTGTGCATTTGCAAAGGACGCAAACATTACTCCCATACTAGAATAGCAGAAGAGATGTGACAGACAAACATGAACATGATTGGCGTGTACAATAACAGTATACATATAGCCCGTAGTCACGGGACATTGTAATAGCATGACAGCCAATCTAACTGGAAGGGCTATACCAGTAACCATGCACAAAGGACATTTAATAGCTGCACAGGTTCATAATGGGGTACCATGCAGTCTGGCAAGTCAATGTGTAACAACAACTAAAGTGTGCACACCAGTGGCACCTCTCCAGGGTAGTGTCCTGTGAACAGAAGAGCCATGTGTAACCTGCATCACTGCACAGTACAGCCACTGCAGTGATCCCTGGCGTACATGTGTCCACCATCCAGCAAGCGAGGTATCACATGAACACTGCTGCTGACTGTCCATGTGTGATGTACACAGGAATCATGTCCCAAAGCATGGTGAGTGTCCGGTCTGGGAATGCAACCCCCAAGCACATGCCACACACTGTCACGTGTGTGCACATATCCATGAGCATCATGGTCATAGTGGCTATTGTGTATGCCAGGTATGCGGAGTATATCCATAAACATATTTGCAGACATGGGCCCTGTCTTTGCAGCAGACATCACCCCTGAGTATGAAGTCTGCAAATGTGTACAGACATGGTGTCTGTACATAAGCCGCATACATTAACAGTTGTAGCTCAATAAACATCATGGCGTTTTAATGTTGGGTTATGTAAAGCTGTTGTGTAAGGTACACCCTACGCAGGGTGTTGTACCCATGGATGTGTGTATACGTCCGGTGTTCAGAGGTACAATGGGTGCCTATGTACCAGGTACACACCCAGTACAGACATGTGTGAACACGTAGAAGGATATCCATGCCACAGTGGCAATGTGGTAATCACAGGAGTGTGTGTGACATACATGTGTCTTACAAACCTGTACAATGCAACATGTATGTAGGGGACTAACACCTATGTGATAACCAGTGGGAGGATGGTGTACTGCAAAGGTGATGTTCACACCAAGTGTCATGCAGGTAGAGGCCATGATGTTCATATCAGTATCTGTCACAGTGACACCTGTATGGATGGAGTCTGTATCAGCTGGTGGAGCAACAATGGTGCTGGGTATGCAGTGGTCTGTAAAGCTAGGCAGGGAAGTCCCCTCAGTGGTAGCCTGTACCTCAGGGAAGCATATACCGAACATGAAGGCCCCATGGCTGAGGACTGTGGTAAGCCAAGTGTAACTGGATTGCAGTATGTGATATGGTATGCCACCCTCAGTGTGTGTGTCCTGTCCATTAGCCACATTGCATAACATCCAGAGACATATGTTGTGATGTGCAGGTGGATGTGTATGTAGTCAATACCAGAATGGTGAACGGTGCTGAATGGCAGCGAGAGGACAATGCAGGCTGTTTGGACACCCGTGTCATCATCAACTACTCTGGCGACTGTAGGAAAGGTGTTCAACAGGTGAAGGAGACATGCTGTGGCCCCAACAAGACCAACCCAGCTGGCATCAAAGGACTGGAGCACAACAAAGACTCAACAAATGATGTCCATGATGATGTGCCCTATAGCCATGCATAACAGTCCAGTGAGGTGTGTAGGGCAATAGTCCCAGTTGTGCAGTGTGGCGCCACCTGTGTGGAGTGTTACTGTCGCTGTGTGCCAGTCAGGGGCCACAATGTCTGGTACAAGGCTATTACTGAATATGGTGCCCCAGTAGGGAGATATGCTGTTCAGAGTTCTGTGGACATCATAGCCTGGGATATTGCAGAGTGACAAGGGGCCTGTGTCCTAGGACACATAGAGTGCAGGTCAGTACTGTGTAGGTGTGACTGCAGGTACACCGCAATGTACCTGCAAGAAATGTGGCCCTGCAGGGAGTGAGAGGGTGTAATGTTAGCAATGAAGCCATCAGACAGCATGTTGCCAACATCACCTGTTACTGTCATGTTCCAGAGTGACAGTTGTATGTGTGAGCAGATGTGGGTATTGCATACGACTACTGACATACCCCCATAATGCCTTGTGGTACATCACGGAATGTGTCGCAGTAATGTGTACGTAGCTAGTTATGGAGTATGTGATGAGGGATCCTGTGGCCCTACCGAGGCTTACCAGTGAGTCACCCCACCCACGGGAATGTACACCACTGTGTAACAGCCCCCACCTGTTGTTGTAAAGTATGTCCATGGGACTGCACCCCCAGACTGTCATCTGTATTCTGGTGTGTACCAGCATGGCTCTGTGTGGAATAGCATGAACCACATTGTTGTATACGTGCTATTGAAGTGCACTGGGGTATGTCTCAGCATTTGCATGTGCATTGTCCACCTGCACGTGTGTCACTACAACAACTACCGCTGTCATACGACATCTGTAGTTGTTGTTGTAGTACTCATCTACTGTGTATGCTGTGAAGTGTGTGGTGCCGGTATGTGGCTAACAAGGGTGGGTAGCAGATGTTCGGATTCCACCAATGAGGAGATAACCGCAGGTGTGGAGCAGCAGTCACATGTTGGTAGTGTCCATGTCAAGGATACTATTGGTCTTGGAGGTGGTGTATGGGTCGAACCAGCTGAGCGGAGGTTATGACTCACGCACAGTGTACACCTAATGTGTCAGTACATGTGCGGCTATCACAGTTAAGTGTGGGTTACTGTCAGTCTGACATTAGTAGCAGCAGTAGTTCCGGACACATTTATATGTACAGGGAGCACCTGTGATGCATTGTGCAAAGTAAACAGCCAGGATGTGTGTACAACATAGTGGAATATGGGGACACCTCAGCTCTGGGTGTGCCAGTCCAGGTACGTGCCTGAGAGGTACGGTCTGTCTATACCCAGTCATTGCAGGTGTGCTCTGCAGAGCCAAGAGGCAGGTCCCAGTCACTGCAGAGATATTGCAGTGGTGCAGCATCAGGTGTGCCTTGCCTGCGTGCGTCACAGAGGATGATGTCAAGCATTGTGTGACATGACCACATGCTTCGCTAACCAGTTCCCGTTCTGGTGGTGACTGTTATTGGGCACTGTGCAAGACAGGCAGTATAAAAGCAGCAAGAATCCAACATGTGATCCGTACTCCCAGGGCTGACAGGTGCAGGTCAACTGTGCCACAGCATCATGTTGTTTGGCTGGGTCTGTCAAAGTGGACGTATACTAGATGCCTGTGGAATGACAGCAGAAGCATAGACAACTGTTGGGAGTGACACAGTCGTTCGTAGTACAGTGGTAACAGGTCCGGATGACCGCAAACTGCTTCCCAGGGCATGGACCACACCATCAGGGCGACAACACTGGTGGGCTATTGCATCTCCCTGCACATGTAGTCTGTGCCCTGAGTGACAACTTCAGTCACACAAACATGGAAGGGGAGTCACATCGTACCTGCTGACTTGTGGCATGTGTGCATAGGTTATGTTGCAGAACCAGTTACTGGACAGCAGGATGTAAGTGGCTATCGCCTTGTGTAGCCTGCTGAGTGGAACAGCAGTGTGACTGCTGACAGTCACCTAAGACAGGTGTGTTGTGAATATTATGACACCCTACTGGCTGTATGTGATGGGCACACGTGTCTGTGGGCTATAGGTTTGTGTGGTTGTGTTTGGTGATGTGGGCTGTCATCGGTGCCCACACAGAGTATGGAGGGGTACTGTACAAGGTGTCTCCATATGTGTGGCCTGTGGTGGGGATCATGTGGGACCATGTGATGTGTGGGGTGTGTTGCCAATGTTGCACAACCCCACATGACTGTCAGGTGCAGTCAGGGTTGGTGACAGTATAACCCCCAGCAGGGCTGCATATGTGCATCCCCCACAGGCTGTACTGTTGTATGTTGGGAGGTGTGCATTGACTGTGGACATGAGAATAGATCTATTGTCACATGTACAACATAGTCATCATAGTGACAGGCAATAGCACTGGTACGTGCCAGTTGGACATGCCTGTATATAAGTGGTACGTGGTAGGTGGACAGGCCATAGAAACCACCATGTCTCACGAGGTATGTGAGTGATGTGTGTACGACAGCTGTTGTACAGTTATCAAGCTGGACATTTATGGACAGACAGTGTACCTGTGAGGACTGGTGTGAAATGGGTGCTAAACTAAGCAGTAGCTCATAACGTGCCAAGAAGCTCTGAACAAGTGCTGAGCATGCCCATACATTACAGATAGGGTGTTGTATAATATCAACCCAGAAGTGTTGACAACTGCCGGGTATGGTCTGCAGGTCCATGAACCATTATCAATGTAGATGTTAGCGGTACAGTTGTACAAGACAGTACGGATGTTTGGCTACAGATGCCTGTGCATGTCACAGGAGTGTTTGACTAGTAGCCTGTTCTGTTAACAGGCTCAACTACCAAAGGTGCTACAGTGACATGTGCATATCACACGGTGTCAGCTACAGTAAACCAGGGTTAATGTGTTGTACCCCACCCGCATTGTAGCCCATACCACAAAGACAAATGTCAGCCATCTGTGTATGTGATGATGTGAATGGCCATGACCTATGGGCAACTGTTGTCACAGTCTTGTGAACAACATACAGAATTGGCTGTGTGTGTGATGTGTGTGACATATGTGCACATTCTGGTGGATATCAGCAATGACACCACTAGGGGAATACCCCCGTACCCATTATGAAACACCTAGGCTGTGGTCAACAGTATGGACACTGTGTTAGGGATGGTGTAGTGTAGTACACCTCCCTGAGCTGGAGACATCTCCCTGGCCTTTTAGGTAGTCATCCGAGGTACCCATGACAAGACCGGGTGGTATCCATGAGCACGGAGATCATTGGACATGCATACACAGCACTCGTGTGACCAATATTGGAATACACATCACCCTCCAGGGGTAGGGCCCATGCGTGGATGGCCGATACCAGCCTCCACAATACTCACTTCCAGTATGCAGCATGCTATCCACCTTGCATACAGACATATGCCACACTATGCTGTTAGACATGATCTGAAAGACATACGTCATGGACAACCACTGTCCTATGACTAGGATGGCCACATGCTGGACAGATCCCTGTGCCATACCTGTGACATACTCCCGCCATACCATGCAGCCCTGTCCACATAGCTGCACATATCATCCCTGCCATACCTGGTGTGATGGCCGTATGGTAGATGTAGTATCATCTATCTGGATCAGTAATGTGTCACTGATGCCGCTCGTGGTGGCGTAATGGGTGTCGGATACAGCTGGGAAACCCAGCCCGTACATACTATAGTTGATAACCTTACCTCTGACTAGCCATTGTCCCATGTCTATCACATGTGCAACACAGGTGATCCATGGCAGGATGTTGAACAGCTGTACAGTGCAGTGTAGATGTCTATGGAAAAACAGATGCATGTACAGGTTTCCATGCGTACTTGGTGCATTGTCACTGCCCAAGTCCAGTAAGGCTGTGTCTATGTTGATATGTGACATATCCACAGCATCTAGGTCAACAGCATTACCGTGGATACATCAGGCATGGGTAGATAGGTAAGAACACCAGTGCATGCAAACAGACATGTCCACATGGAGACTGATGTCACATGCAGTAGGAACACTAATGAGGTGACACACACATATGTGTGGATGATATCCAATGTGTACTGGGTGTTACATGTGTGGGACACATACATGCCAGTCGTGTTAGTGTCATGTTGATTTGCAAAGATAACTGTGCAAATGTACTAGAATGTATGTGCAGCAGTATCACTGTACATGTCTGTAAATGTGACCTGTCACCTTCATCATGTCTTACAGATAATGCTGCGTACATGCCTACCAGCATATAGCCGACAGGAGGATGATGTTGTAATACCGTACCTCCATGAGAACAACGAGGTGTTATTTAGCCACATGCCACAGCATGCACAGCAGCGGGATGACCTGTGGCAGGATCTTTGCAGGAGGGTCAATGAAGTGGGTGGCCACAACCGCACCTACCAGCAGGTGTGCAGACACTGCACGGACCTCATACATCATGCAAAACAGCGTGCCACTGCAATCGCCAGAGAACAAGGTGGTACAGGTGGTGGGCCACCAACCCTGCCTCCACTCACACACACAGAGGAGTTACTGGCCAGTCTGGGAACACCCTCGGAACAGTCCCCACAAACACTAGCTGCCATCATGGAGGTGGGTGTCTCCCAACCAATGAGCCTGGAGTTGCCTGGTAAGTCAGTACTGAACATATGGTCAGTATATCCCACGTACGTGCATGTGTCAGTGTACATCATGTAATGTAACAACATATGCAAGGTATGTGGACACACATGCTTTATGCTACCCTGTGTATGCACCATACCTCTGAACTGTACGGGTATTTGCAGGATGTCCAGATGTCTGCCTCATATTGTCAGTGTGTTCCCCTTAATATCTGTCCCTTTCTGGCAAATAGCTGAAGAATGGAGTCATTAAATGATGACATACAGTTGTGTTTATGACTGCACATTCCATGTCAAACCCATGTGCATGCAAACCTATTGGTCTATCAAATATCCAAGTTAGTAAGAGCAATATGTCACAGTTGTCCCTATATGTCCCCATCATAGTAGGCTTTGTCCACATTTATTGTTCTAAGAGGTTGAGAGGTATGGTATGCACACATTTGTTGACTATATGCTATTGTACAGGCAAATGTGTTAACCTGCACTGTGCACCCTGTGGCTGTCATACAGTCATGGATACTGTTCATACTGCTGTGTCACCCTATACAGGTACCTCTGGCATGCCACACAGACAAGAGTCTGTTGCAGGTGAGTCTATCATTGGTATCAGGCATGTCAAAGCATAGATCTATTTGCCATGTGGCCAGTTAATACATGGATATACAGGTCGCATCACCCATCATCCACACAGGCCACCCATGTGCAATATATACAACTGAAATGATACACAGACATGAAACCACAGTATTTGTCATTGCTACATGTGTGCCCAGCTGTGCATACAATGGTGGAGGTGTTCTACAATGGAGGCATATGTACTATACAGTGGAACATAATGTGTGTTACACCAACCAGTACTACACAGTGAGCAATGATATGGGCAGACCACAGGAATCACCATTGTGTTATATACGCCTGCAATGGTTTCACACGTGATGTTCCATCCGACATTTCTGAGACACGTAGCGTTTTGGTTGCAATATTGTCACAATTTCCCATAACCCATACCCCACATACCACACATATACCTGTTGTCTGCATAGACCTGTGGATGGTGACATAACCAACATCTATGGGTGTATGTCATATGGGACAACACAGACATGTGTGATAGATGGCCATCACATACATGACCAACACATGTGCACACATGGCCATGGGGGATGGCCAGAGACACGTAGCCACACAGAAGATGGGATGTGGATACACCCTGTCCCACTTTGTCTGCACATGGTCCAAGTACAGCCGTACTAGACCACTTGTACAGGTGATGTGGTATGCTGCACATCATAAATGCATGTGCACAGCTAGTGGAGGTGTCAGTGACATGTACCTCATAAGATGTGTTGAACATGATGTCTGTGTCATAGCATGATGGTAGTCACCTTCACTGATTCCACTGACAGTGACACCAGGCCACAGAAACTGTACTTTTCCCCCCTGCCGTAGGACATCACTGTTAGCTGTGCACCATGTGTGCATGGTACATCAATGTCATGTGTGAAATGGTGACGTGACAGGTCCGCTATGTGTGGACATGATTGCCAGGCAGCTAACACTCTGTAGTCATCATGCAGGGGTGTCATCTGTATGTCCTCCAGTGACCTGTCACATGACACAGCATGGTTGGGTGTGTATACACCTCAGCATCATAGGTCACAATCCACAGGAATGTCATGGGTATGCATGCAGTTCTGGATATGCAATGTGCACATAACATGCACTGTTTAGCAATATAGACGCCTCATGATGCCATGCAATGGCGCAATGTCTGTACATCACACTGTATAGCAATGTAGATGGTCCAGTCCCCTACCATGCCCATGCACATTTGCTCAACATGCATTCTATTTGTAGGGCATATGGACAACACCGCAATGTGATACCCAGTACGATGCTGTACATGTGTCACAACACCATTGTGTCAGGCATGCATGCATGTTAATGAACATGTCAGCAGATTACATGTCAATGTCACGTCAGCCATGTGTACTGTTATCCTGTTCTGGTCCACATGGTGTATCACATGGATGCATGGATACTACCATGATCGTGTGAATTGCATGGATAATGATATGATACCTGCCTGCTGTGGTGTGCATTCCAGGGGGTATGCTTAAAACACTATTGATGTCTGAGCTGTATGCTGTCAGCTGTATCACAAGCATGCTGCATGCCAGCTGTCATCTCACATGCATGGTGTGTCAGTGTGTGTGTGTCAGTGTCAATGTGTGTGTGTCAGTGTGTGTGTCAGTGTGTGTATGTGTGTGTGTGTGTGTGTGTGTGTGTGTGTGTGTGTGTGTGTGTCAGTGTGTGTGTCTGTCAGTGTGTGTGTGTCTGTTGTAATTTAGAGTATTTATTTGCATTCACAGGTGATGTAGGTGTGTTACCCTCCTGCTGCCCATCTGATAGTGTCCCCACAGATGCTAGCAATGATGAACATATGCACGAGGTACAGGCAGGGATGTCAGGGGTGGAATATGTGCCAACAGTTGCCATCCCAGCTATGTCCCCCTCTTCCCCGCACACAGGTCAGCTGCCAACACATACCGCATCTACAGTGGCCATAGAGGAAGGACAGTCAGCATTTGTTAGCGTTGAACAGGAGCGTGTGGTGGCTACAGAAGGTGTGTCTCCACACCATGGTGGCAGTATACTGACTGCAGATGTGCCACACAGGTATGTGGTTGGTGCTTCTCGTAGGAGAACCTCTGGCAGACATGCACCTGCAGGACACAGCGCAGCAGCTGGGATCACCAGACGCATGTTCCAGACTGTAATGGCAGCACAGGCACGTGCCGAATGGCAGAACAGAGAAGGGCAGAGGCTGCGGAGGGCTGCTATCAGTACGCTAAACAACAACATCCAGGCATTGGCAGGTACTCAACAGCAGCTTGCTGATGTTCTGGATAGGTGATTGGGTGACATGGTCAGAATCCTCGACCGTGGCATGGCAATCCATGAGCGTGAGCTGTCTGTGCTGGAACATCTGGTAGGGATGAGGCATAGGACACATGGACGTAGGCCAGCTACACCACCTAGTGCAGGTCAACGTGAGTGTGCCAACTCACATGGCTGCTCTCATAGTGTTGGTAGCAGTAGCATTGCAGCTGGTGCTGCGATGTCCACACCAGGTCATAGCAGGCCACGTGGATGTGGCCCTGGATGTTCCCGGTGGGGACACGGTTCCAGTGGCCATGTGTCGTCAGACTGTAGCCATTCTGTACCTCTGCCTGGTAGTGCCCGTGCAAACCCTGGCAGGCACATGACACGTGGCTGTGTCCAGTCACAGTGAGCTGTACAACCTGGTCTGTACAATCTGGAGCTGTCCATAATACCCTTGTGTAGGCCTCACAAATGACAGAACTGTGTGCACACATGCACGCATACAGCAAACACAACTGTGGGGCTCAAGAACACCCACATGTATATGGAACAGACATGTCCATTCAAATCACTGGCCCTTACCCACACACATGATGTCATCCATTGGTGCAGCCTATGCCCCTGGCAAACAGTATCACCCTGTGCATATGATGAAGCCTGTGCCACATCCCTGTCATCCACACCATCGGTGCAGGGATATGCTCATATGGTCTGATGCACAGGGTGAACAGAATAGTGAGAGGTGTATCTAACATTACTTGTGTATGCATATTGCGGGATGTGTATGTTGTATTGGTCATGTGTGAATACTGAGATGTGAGAGGTGTATCTAACATTACTTGTGTATGCATATTGAGGGATGTGTATGTTGCATTAGATGTGTGTGAATACTGAGAGATGTGTATGTGGCATCAGTGGTGTACTGTCAACATGCACCAGTCATACCATGTAGTCCAGGTGCAGCATGCATTGTGATATGTTCACAGTATGTGTCTCAGTTACAACAGTAACAGCATGTTGGTAAAGATGCCCTGGTTCCCTCCTATGGTGTACTGGCATGTGCCTACAGGTAGCAGTGTGTGCAGTCCCCCATGTGTAACTGTGGAGTACTCACAGGCACGTATGGCAATATCAGCATGCTAAACGTACCCTCAACCTGACTGTTGGACAGTCGAACATGACACAGATGTCCGAACATGACACAGATGTCCACACATATACTGCACCTGAAGCATGTGGTCAGTTGAACAGGCTACAGTGGACAGAGATGTGACATACATACCGGGAAACATTACAGGTATGTTGACATGGTGCAGTGGTTGTACACAGCGGTCAGGCCAATGATGACGTTAGAGGCCACCTGATAGCATGAGGCCACACTGTGTAGCGGTAATACCCTGTCACCGTACAGGAACATGGCCACATTCACGGGGTCTACAGCACTATAACACACCCCATAGTGTTCAGGTGTGGACCCTTGCCTATGTGGTCATCACCCTCGCCCACACGATGTGGCACAGAGAAGGGACATGCACAGGTAGCCAGTATGGCTGGGACCGATGGCATCAACAGGGTAGTAGACTGCATCACCATGAGGGGTTAGTGATCCTGTTTCCACAGTATGGTAGCATACACCCTCACACCAAGCACCAGACAACCATATATACATACATACACACACACACACACACACACACACACACACACACACACACACACACACACACTGTGGTGACCAGATATGTGTGTACGGATAGCCGATGTGTGTGATGCACCACACCTGTCGACCTCATGCTTTCCACACTGCAGTATGTACAGATCTCTACAACAGTGTACAGGGATGTGTTACATTTGGGACGTAGTCCCCACCATATGTGGCATGTGTGGTCACACAAGCGGACACACATGCTAGTGCTGGGAATGATACACCTGCCATATGATGATCTGTTTGATAGACATGCAGCTGTACTGTCCTCAGTATGTGTACCAACACTATGTCTGGCAATTGTGTGGCTATGTGCACACGGGAGGATGTCAGTGATACAGGTGTCACGTGAAATACAGTTGGTTACACCTGACCGCTGTGTATGCGTTAAGTCATCACCATCAAGTAACAGTGACATAGCTTACTGTTTGCACATGGCATGGTAGGTTGGCATGTGTCACACCTGTGAGCCATCCCTGGCACACATACATCTACACAGGTGGATCACCACTTTATGTACACAGATCCCTCCATACGTGATGTACAATCAACTGTACTGTCTGTATGTCACCATATACAGGTGTCAATGATGGGGGTGCATTGTGACTGCATGTTGTAGTTAGGCACAGCTGTGTTACAGACATTGGCCACTGCACATGCATGGTTGCTGCATGCACAGTACAGATTGTACATGTGCGTTGGTCCTACATGTGTCTCCTGTAGCCATGTTTGTATGCATTGCTATTGGTGGACATGTGTGTTGACATACATAACACATGGACTGTGGTATCATTCAACAGACATGGACCCACCTTTCATTTGCATGCGTATGATTGCTTAGGCCACTGTTCTGCACGGGGACAACAAAGGCTTAGTTATGTACATATGTGTTGTGTGTGTGGTCTATGCACACATCCACTGCAATCACATGTTTGACATATCCAAACATGTGTGTCCGTTGGTGTACAGAAACACTCATCTGTCACAGCTGTGTAAGACCCGGGGCCCCTGGTATGTCTTGAGCTGACCTGGTCATGTATAGTGGTATACTTGCAATGCATAACACCTGTTGGAACCCTGTCAGTACATGTGTACCCTGCACAGTTGCTGTAGACCTCTGTACAGTCCACTGGTCATGTGTCACACGGTGTTGTGGTAATGTATGGCTGTGTACTGCTGCAGCAATGACATGGTGATGTCTCGAGGGCTACAGTGCAGACTGCGGTGTGTACTTCTGGGATCTGCACCTGTGACAGCTGTGATTGCAGCTGAGTGTGTACTGGTCACTGCATGTGTGTGACCGCTCTGTGCGTGGGGACAGTTATACCTTACTGTGCCCTTCCATGTCTAGACTCCATCTGCATGCAAGACGGCCCTTTGCTCCTGCTGTGTGAGCATGCCCAGTATGCTGTTGTGTAGATGGACACACATGACAGTCCCAACTGAGCCCTTGTGAGTTGAGACTCCGTCTGCATGCAAGACGGCCCTTTGCAACTGCTAAGTCTGTGAGCATGCCCAGTATGCTGTTGTGTAGATGGACACACATGACAGTCCCAACTGAGCCCTTGTGAGTTGAGACTCCGTCTGCATGCAAGATGGCTCTTTGCAACTGCTAAATGTGTAAACCTGCCCAGTACACCGTTGTGTAGATCGACACACAGTACAGTCCGAACGGATGTGTATTACTAA
>NC_056746.1:1451651601-1451689101 GCF_019279795.1 Protopterus annectens | reverse complement strand
GATTGTAAGAGGAACACACCACACATATGAGGCATACATATGCACATTCGTACAGTTGCGAAGTATGTTTCTGATACTGGAAATCAATTTTCTTACACCAATACACACAATACATGGCGCCATCACAGGCCAGTTGCCATTACATTCCTATTGCAGGACACACCCACCCAGAGGGTTATATTCCTCACACAGGCCAACAGGTACTTATCCACACTAATTATTCTATCATGTACCTTACGTGTACGCCGGTATTTGTACTTTCCATCAGTGGCAGAGCTCACGTACGAGTATGGGGGACTGGACACTGTTTCGGTGACACTGCATGACACCCTGAGGGGCACGTCTTTTGAGTCTATTAACCTTCCACATTGACTTTCACAGGGCATACGTTGTCATTCACATTTGTGGAAATACATGCTTTTGACTTATACATGTTTTGTCATTTGTCCTGACGTCTTTCTTCTCTCCTGTCCACCTAGTATCACTAGTTCTGTACATTTAATTAGGATGGTTTACCTTCATACCTCTCACCTGTACACATTAAGGGTAAATGCCCTGAGGTTTGACCTATGATTCTGTTACATTTGTCATGATAATGTGCCTTTCTGGTAGATCGCTGGCAAGGCATGATGGACTCTGCGGTTAAGTAATCATGACTGACATTTCTATTTCATGATTACTAACTCTCATAACATTCGTATTCCTGACTACGCAATTATTCTATCAACATTCTGACTTTGTCTGGGGTATATTTAATATCGTCCCTATTTGTCTTTCATGTACTATGGCTTAGTCCAGCTGTCTTATTCTGACATTTTGGCAGGAATGGTTACCATCTTGGTCGTACGCATGTCCATCCATGATAATCACCTACACGACACTGATATAGGTCCCTATGTCTTCCCCCAATGGTTTACACAATATCCAGTAGATGGGCTGCACCTTTTTGAAGAATATAGGCATGTGCTATACCCACATAGGTATATTGATCACTCCCATGGGGCGTACCTAATAGATCTGTGCCAACCAACACCTTGGCCCATTTCTGCGTACCCATGATTCCCATACCTGACACCCCTCCACAGTACCCATTAGACATGTTTAATGTGAGCGATAATAAAGTGTGAGGACACATCTGAGCACTCCCCACTCTGCAGATATCAGGTCATATGTCATACATTCTATCGACCCATGTGTTATTACCCTTGCACCAGCTACTGTTGCATGTACACCTATATCATAGTTGCACTTGTGACGTCTTTTGCATCAATGACGGTTCGCCCTCTGTACAGGATCAATTTTTGGGGACCTGCAAAGGACACCTATATTCATGTTTAACGTGTAGAACTTGCAGGCCCTGTCACACTGATACTTTCCGGGCAATGGTTTGGAAAGCATCGGTGTATTCTCCTTTCATGCATGTCTGTCTGTCTATCCATAATAGCTATACTGTGACCTATTTAGGTACATGTGTTATATGTACAGGGACATATGTTTGTTGTGTATATATCTATTCATGTATCGTGTGTGTATAGGTATATATATGTACATATATACATATGTCTGTACATTCCTCATCTCATAATTTGCTTTGGTTTATGTCTGTGGATATATGTGTGTGTATATATATATATATATATATATATATATATATATATATATATATATATATATATACATATGTATATATCTCCATATCATACCTTTCAACTGTACAGATTTCCACTGCATGTACAGCTGTTTGCCTCTTATCTTTGGTCCGTTTTTCATAACCTTGTGTCTATTTGGCAAGTTAGTGGCATATCATTAAAGACTGACATTGGCAAATAATGACAAACATTTCAGGTTACGACTTCATACCTTTCAGAGAATCCATGCTAGTGACACACCTGTTATTCTATCCACTTTCTATGTTTGTTAGGGCAATATCTGGGGATTGTCCCTATTTGTACCAGTTGTTGTCATGGCTTTGTCTGGTTTTGTACTTTACGGGGTTAACAGGTATGAGCCATGTACATAGAACGTGGGGAAAACACCATTCATTTTCTATTCTGTGAGCGGATTACACACGCGCAGGCGCACTTGCATATCCTTATTGTGGGTTACATATGTTTCATAGATAATTGTGCTTACATGAACCTTCATAATTCTGACCGTAACAGTTACATATCTGTATTCCTGTTTACAGACTGAAGCAAAACACACGTTCACCTTTACATATTTAAATGGGTGTACAGCACAAACGCATTCATTACACTTTCAAGTTATATGTGCAGTGGTCGTAGGTCAACCGGGACTGCATTCACGTTGGCCGGATGCCAGAACCACTATTCTATTGGTGTTCTCCCTCATTGATATGCATACCCATAGTACTTAGCTACATCAACATATGCCTCACCGCTTCACCTACAACACAGGCATCCATTCTCCTGCTGGGAAAAACGCGGTACTACATATTACATATTCCCTATTGCCTACTGCTGTGGACTCCAGCTGCATTGTTAATCACTCCGAGGATATGCAGAACACCAAGGCATATAGTCCAACCACATACAGGTCTTTGATTGTCAGGGTGTTCATGTAGTGATCTGGGTTTAGGCTTGTCCACCTGGTGAACGGAACTTCCCTGGCCGAGTTCAAATGTCAGACGAAGCATATGGACAGGGATTATCTCCCTATTTTGAAGTTTTACCTGTGTTTATAGACACAGCTGTCTGGGCACCTGTCAGCAGCTTATTCTGTTGGCAATACATATTATGGGTGGGGTTGTTACAGTCCATACTCCACGGTGAGGGGTATTCCCATTCACATTTGACTATTACCTGTATACAGTCATACGGGGATTATTATTTGGGACATGAAGTGACTACAGGTATGCAGTTGTATATTATAGCAATAACCCACGCCTGGGTGTGGGTAATGCTAAATTTACCCACGGTTGTCGTGGTTTGGTCCTGAGGGCGAAGCCCGAGGGACCAAACAAAGCCAACTGTGGGTAAATTTAGCATTACCCACCAGAAGTGGTTATTGCTATTATATGACATTATTTAAGAAAAGAAACTATTACTTTTCTTAAATAATGGCATAGTATAATGCCTGTTTACTGCCCTTCTGCAGATGTCTGGCATCCGGCAGTTCTGATGTACTGGCGCCTGCAGTACATCAGAGCTGTGAGCTAAAGCAATGGAGAAAGCAAGATCTCCGTTGCTTTTTTGTTTTGCTATGTTAAATGAGTTTAACATAGCGAGACAATTTAAAATAAGCAACGGAGATGTCCGTTGCTTATTTTAAAACTGTCTCGCTATGTTAAACTCATTTAACATAGCGAAACACTAAAAAGCAATGGAGATCTTGCTTTCTCCGTTGTTTAAACACTGTCGCTATGTTAAATGGGTTTAACATGGCGAGACAGTTTAAAATAAGCAACGGAGATGTCCTTTGCTTATTTTAAAGCTGTGTCGCTATCCTAAACACACTTAACATAGCGACAGTGTTTTAAAAAAACGAGTTATACTAATGGAAAAAAGTCCGGGCGACCGGACCTTTTTCCATTAGTATAACTCGATTTACAACGTGCACGCTGGCTAATCAGCGTGCACGTTTTGGGGGGATCATGGTATAATACACAAGTGTGAAGGGTTGTTACTGTAAATATGTACGGACCATACCTCTCAACCTCTTAGAGCACCAAACCTGTGCAAAACCTACATGATGGGGGGACAATTAGGGACACATTTTAATGATTGCTCTTACAAGCTTAGAATGTTGATAGAATACTAGGTTTTGCATTAGCATGACTTTTCTGAAGGTTGTGGAGTCTTAAACTCAAGATATTTCTCATTATTTAGTGACGTCAATCCTAAGCTATTTACCACACTGGTGCAGATTGTCAGAGGCACACAAGAACACTATGGGGAGAACCTCTGGTCATTCTTAGGGTTGTCACCTTTTCAAATGCGCAAAGTGGAACATGTTCTGTAGAGATGTCAGATTTTCCAGGACAAAACATACCTACAGCCGTGCATAGTACAGAACTTAACCTTTTTTGCACATATAATAGCTTATTCTAGTAACATTTGAATTGCTTATGCTACTTCATATAACATATAGAAGTTTCATATATAAGATAACTGTTTTATGCGACTATTAAAGAAAATTAGGAAATAACTTTGTCCTAAACCCTCAGGACATTTGCTATGTCTTGATTTTTTTCACAGGACACAACTGCCTACAGAGGGACTGTTACTCGCAAAGTGGGACAGGTGATGACCCTAGTCATTCTGCGAATATCCGGACAGTTGAGTGGCATGGCATGGACCTCTGTAATATGCTGTTGTGTTCTGGCACAGCAGTAGCTCAGCATTAAAGACTGCAGTTGGAACGTGCTGACAGACAGTTGGGTTTCAGAATTCATACTCCAGACGTTAATGCCAATGTGCAAACTGTTATTCTATCAAATGTCTATGTTTCTAAGAGTTATCTTTACAGATTGTCCCTGTTTTTGGACCTTTGTCTCACTTACATTCACGGCTCTGTCCAGATATCTTGCTCACACAGGTTGACAGGTATGGTCGGTCATGAATGCACACAGTCAGTGTCCCTCACACTTGATCAGGGTTGATCTGTTTACATCAGTGTCTTCCTCACCCTCATGCCGTTTTCCACTTTGCAAATGTGTGCATTATATTCTCCCTCCTATTTGTGTCTGGACATGTGCATCACGGGAAGGTATTTTATCTTGGGTAGTAGGTTATGCATGCCCACTTAGGGCTGGACAGTGTCATGGACCTCCACTGCACATTCTGACTTGTGTCCAGATATCTACTGGATTGGACATCATGTCGTCATACCCATTCTACTATTTACACAAGTTGGTAATCCCATGAGGGATATCCCAAAAATTGGACTAGACCAAAACAAGTTAGATAACGAAGATTTTTGTGGCTTCACGAAAACGTGCAGGGGGTTTTACATGCAGGGGATACATGGTTTGCAATCTTGACACTGCCTAGGGTGACAATACCTACTACATATGTGTAGGCCTATAAAATCTGATGTCTGTACCAAACATGTCCCACTTTGGCCATTTGAAAAGGTGGCAACCCTACTGTGACATTTGCGGTGAACACATCATATTTTACAGGCCGACACATACCCACGGTCAGTTCGGCAGCTAGAACTTACAATTCTTGCCTATATCTAAGCTTATTCTTGTAGCATTTCGGTATCTTATTCTGTTTGTTATGACATTTATGTAATATACGTTCAGTGAAATATGTTTAATGCAACTATTGCATGACGTCTATGGAAGAATTATGTCCTATAGTCTCTGAACATTTGCCAGTTTTACATGTTTGTGTCAGGACACATCTGCCCACAGAGGGACTGTCGCTCGCAAAGTGGGGCAGGTGGTAATCTTGGTCGACGGTACGGATCATACTGTTCCTTTCGGCCTACATGTGTCTGTATTGTTATGGCTGTTTATATGCTCCTTCTGTGTCGTTTACATACGTATGCTATTTCCTATCACATTTGGTATGTGAAATACGGACATACCTTTTGTATGTGACTATTACCTGACTTGTGGGATATGATTCAGACATACGGTCACTACATATATCTACATTTCTTCTCATGTATTTTGTTATGGACACATCTGCACAGCTATGTTCCCTCCCTCACATTATTGGTCAGCCGGTGACCCTCTCCATTGGACTGGACGTACCTACTGGCGGCGCGCTAACATATGATACATTTCACTTCCACATGGTATAGCTATCAACACTACGTTGGACTACAGGCACACAGTTTTCATGTCATTTGTTCAAGGGGACTCTGCTTTGCATACGTTTCAGTATCCACGGACACTGATAGGTACGATTACTATTGTTGGCGGAATATAATATTCAGCAGTTTAGGTTGCTCCTCGACAGCCGACATTGACACGCCTCCCTGTGCAACTTCGATACACCCCTTGCACTCACGCACATTTCCTATGCACGTGGTTGCTGCAGCCGCGTACCTTCATTAATATGCATATGGCGCGACTACTCCATATATACGCTGCACGGCCAGCGCAAGCCTTACGCCGACCTTGCGCCGAGCTTCATGAATCCCAGGGATTGTTTTATAATATTGTCACCAAAGACAGACACAATAAGTTTATTCTAAGTGGACTATAAGTACTGTATTTCAGCAAAAACCCTTTAAGATATTCCAGACCTGTATCATTTGGTGTAACAGTAAATAGTGAAAATATCTAAGGTCACAAACAAATAGTTTTCATTAAGCACAGTCTCAGAGCATTCTCTATACAATTCTAACAGGAATTGTTTTGTATCATTCAACACAACATTATAGCAGTTTAGAGCTGATCTTAGATGTTTCTCAATAAAGCAAAGCTTTTAGGTCAAACAAACCCTTCATCAGTGTATAAACTACTAACACATACTAACCATTTTATATACTATCAAAAATCACACAGCCATTAATTATTCAATTAAACAATCAATACTAGTTAAAAGCAATATTTGCAGAAGCACATAACTCTAGTTCAAACACATTTGTTTATATCTTAGTACATGTTTTAAAGAAACAGTCTGGTTTAAACCTGGTAATACATCAGCACAAAGGTGTATTATCCATTGATATTATCTGTATATATCTACCTCCTGGAAATAATTCCACCACTATAGAAAATATCCTAAGTTGGCTCTCCACCTCCTATCCTCAAGAAACCATAATTCTTGGTGACCTCAACCTGGACTGGTCCTCTTTAACTACTAATAACCCAGCTTCCCATATCAACCTCTCTGGCTTCAGTCAAATAATAAACACTTCTACCAGGATTAATAAATCTAACAACAAAGGAAGTACTCTAGATTGGATACTTATTAACAAACCTCAACTTAAATATCAGTCTGGAACAGTACCTGATGACTTTAGTGATCACAATCTAACCTTTATTATTAGGCAAAGAAATGCCTCTAACAATACACCTATCTATAGGACCTTACGCAATCTCAAATGTTTCAAAGCTACTCAATTTAGAACTGAACTAAAGGCCTGCAATTGGAACCCACTAAAGACACTTCCCCTTGAAGAAGCTGTGCTTTTCTTCAACACCACCTTCCTAACTATTCTTGATAATCATGCACCATCACGCTCCATCCGAATTAAATCTAAACCTGCCCCCTGGCTATCTAAAGACACAAGACAAAAAATGATTCTTAGAAACAAAGCATGGAAAAAATGGCGAGCTAGCAAATCTAGCGTAGACCAACAGACCTTTAGACACCTAAGAAACTCTACCAAAAAAGCCATTTTCTCTGATAAAAGAAGTTATTATAGTAATCTCCAACAAGCTAACCACAGCAACCCTCAAAAATTCTGGTCAACCCTTAACAGGCTTCTACACCCTGGACAGACTACCACTCCTTCCCCTACCGGATCTGAAAATAATTCCACCCTTGATACTGCCAACACTTTCAACTCTTTCTTTATTGATACTATTAACTCTTTGGCCTCACACCTCTCTAGTGACAACACTAGTATCCCCGATCCTGCCACCTCCAAACTACCAGCCTTTAGGCTACAACCCATCTCCACTGCCATTATACAAAAATGTATTCACAAACTCAAACCATGCACCCCCTCAGCAGACCAACTCCCATCTGAATTCCTTCAAAAATCAGCCGTGGAAATTGCCTACCCCATATCTATTCTTATTAACAGAACCATAAATGAAGAAACCATACCTGACATCTGGAAAATCTCTCACATCATACCCTTACACAAAGGAGGTAACTCCTATGAATACTCTAATTATAGGCCCATTGCTCTCTTGTCCCCACTAGCAAAAATCATGGAAAAATGTGTCCATTATCAGTTAATGGACCACCTAATAAAAAATAACATTCTCACTCCCTGTCAACATGGCTTTAGGCCCTTTCATAGCACAACCACCACTCTCCTCACCTTTACAGACCTTATTAACAAGAACCGAAATAATTGTACCCTGTCTTCAGCTCTCTTCATTGACCTATCTAAAGCCTTCGATATGGTCAACCACTCTATTCTCTTAAAAATTCTTGAATCTCTCTCCTTAGAATCTAAGACTGTCCAATGGTTTTGTTCCTATCTTACAAACAGGAAACAAGCTGTTCTCTGGGATAATAAACTCTCATCCCTTCTCCCAATTTCACTCGGGGTCCCCCAAGGCTCCATTCTTGGACCACTTCTTTTCTCCCTCTTTATTAATGACTTACAAACAGCTATCCCCCAGGCTACGTGTATACAATATGCGGATGATTCCACATTAATTTGCTCTGCTAAATCCATCTCTGAACTTCAAACTATTACTCAAGCTGTTTTCTCTAAAGTTGAAACTTGGTTCTCAAAACGCTGCCTACTCCTAAACGCTAAAAAAACCAAACTCCTACTCTTTAAGCCCAGTACCAGATCCCCTCTATTAGACTTTACTATCCTATCTAACAATGGAACCATTATATCACCTGACCCCGATACCAAACTGCTAGGTGTCACGATTGACAACAACCTTACCTTTGATTGTCATATCAACAATACCATTAAATCTGTAAACAGGAAACTTGGCTCTCTTTATAGAATTAAAACTTTCTTAACCTCCCAAGCCAAAGCTACTCTTGCCCACTCTCATCTTATCTCGACTCTTCTCTATGCCTCACCAATCTATACTGAACCTTAAGAAAAATAATCTCTCAAAATTATGTTCCACGACAATAATATAGCTAGATTTGTCACTGGTCAACCCTTCAGAACTCACCACTGTCTGAATCTGCAGCAACTTAACTGGCTTGAATTGTCTAACATGCTGCTACAGTCTCAACTGACATTTGTCCAAAAAGCATTCTACCAACCTCAAAACACACCTATACTCTCTAACCTCATAACCCCCTACTCTAATCTGAACTCCCTCCGTTCATCAAGTAAGCTGCTAGTTACCTTAACCAAATCCAATAACCTAGCAGGTGATTCCCTTTTCTCGAACACCATTGGAAAACACTGGAATCAATTACCTACTGAACTTACTTCCATTGCATCTACTGTTCTGTTTAAACTAAAACTTAGAATTTACCTTAAAAGCCACTGGATGTGTCCCTGCTCTAATCCTGACTAAAGTAACTTGCTCCATCTAATCCATCTCTCTCTCCTACTTTTCTTTCCATCCTGCTTCCTCTCTTTTTCTTTCTATCTCTACCTCTGTGAAGTCCTCCTCTTCATCTATCCTCCTTATGGCTAGAAATCTCTTCCACACTAGTATTTCTCTTTATTCTTGCTCTCTCATTTTTCGCTGCTTCTCTCTCCTTGATCTTTGAGCTCTCTTCTTGGTATTAAAACATGTTAGTTTATTCACCTGAGTGTTACTTTTTCCCTAGATTGTCAACTTCCTCTTCTTTCTTTTGACAACTTTCTGTCATTTCTCTTGCCCTGCTCTTACTCTTACTATTCTTGTTTTTAGAAATAGGTAATAATGTGTATTATGATTTATTTTTTGTGCTTAAAATGTATTTCCTTTTTTAAATGTGGAGCTTTTCTCCCCGGGCCTCTGCTGAAAATGGAAATATATCCAGTTGGACTAGCCCGGTCAACAAATGTAAAATAAATAAATAAATAAAATAAAATATTCCTTCATCTCAAGCGTATTGGTAAGATATCCCCCTTGTATATCCTTACATACTCTATCAATCACCCTAAAGAGAATTTATGTGCATTTCCATATGTACTAATATGCTTAGACAAGCTTAGATGTCTCTCAACATACACTGACAGTCTCAGAGCATTCTTTATACAATTCTAACAGGAATTGTTTTGTATCATTTAGCACAATTTTATAGCAGTTTAGAGATGATCTTAGATGTTTCTCAACATACACTGACATTGTTTCAGTAACCTAGCCCTGCCCTGACACAATAGGTCTCAATGGCCACCAAAGCCCTACCAAAGATACATAAAGATGCTAGAAGGCCACCATTCAGACCTATTGTGTCAGGGCAGGGCTGGGTTATCAACAAGTCAGCATGAGTAACTAGGCTACAAGTCTCCTCACATAAATGCAATGCATGAATCAAAACATTGTTATTTCAGTACTGGTAGTACATGTGCATTAAATTCCAGGCAAATCTTGCTGAAAAGTTATTCTAACATGAACAAAAAGTCCTTTGCTATGACTTTAACCTATTCATCTGCTATTAATGCTGCATAGTACTAATAGCCTAAGAAGTTGGTAAGTTTATAACTTACAGTATGAGAATAGTAAGCCATAGAAGTGAGGTCACAGCAAAGAGAAGGGCAATCACAGGTCATGAAATGGGCCATAGCTCTATGTAAATAGTCTGCTTACCCATTGATCAAAATTTTATATATCTACATCTATCTAATATATATATATATATATATATATATATATATATATATATATATATATGAAAAGGGGTTGTGGATGGATGGATGGATAAGGATGCTACATGTTTAAATGTTAAAACACATAAAAAGTTTGTTTTTTCTATTAATATAGTTTATGGGGCACTGTGCATTGTAATTAGTGTAGGTACATAAACATAATTTAGTGGCACTCAGTAATTTACTTGCAAAGTCAGCAATGTTACTGAGTGCTTATGTGACTGCATAATTCATCAGCTTTACAGACTTCCCATGTGTCTACACATGAGTTTAGTATAACTGATAACTTATATGATTGCATGAGTGGTCAGTATTACAGCATGCTTACGTGATCACATGAGAGATCAATGTTACAGAGTGCTTGACTGACCATGTAAGGGGCTAAGAACTACATAGGTCATATGTAACCACATAATTGTTCTTCTGCAATCAAAGTGCTGTTTTCATAGTTTAGGAATGTATCAGCTGCGTCATTGTGAATATAAAATAACAGGGAATGTCTTTTGAAGTGTTTTGGATCTCCAGACTTGCTGTCTTCTTCTACGAATATAACAAAATAGATAAAAGTCCAGGAACTGTCTTTATTTTAAAATGCAACTGCTATATTCTATAAAATACTTCATGACTAGCATATCATTAAGTCACACCAGGGTTCATTCAAGGGAAGAAAGCAGACTTGAATGTGTATTAGCAATAACTCTTATTGCTATGATATGTGGAGACTGGTTCAACTGTTTGTTTTCAGCAGTCTCAGGTATGTGATATTATGTGATGAACATTGGAGGGTATTGTATATATGTGTGCTGTGCTATGCTATCCTAAGATGATGATGATGTTTTGTGTTTGATTGTACCTAACATTTGATTTGTAGGGGATAAGGATAGTGTTAAAGCAGAATATAGCCAGAGAAGATAGGCATCTGGAGCTTAGTTTTTTTTTCTGTACACATCCTGTCTATTTTTATTGCCTTTTATTTTATTTCTCTGCATGTGCCAACCTTATATATGTTTTGCTCCATATTTGCACTATTTTGTTTTTATTACCCAAGCAAATGTCACTTATATTCCCTTTATGCTCATGGGACCAGGTTGTAGTATGTGAATTAATTATTGAAATAAATGTGTGTGCACTTTCTTGATACTACTTCATCCTTGGTTGACAGTAATAGGATTCAAATCTCATTGGGTCCAGCAAACTTGATGGGGCGGCATCCTGCCATCTGAGGGTCACATTGATGGCAGGGTATTATTTCTCCAAACATCACACACACAACATGAAAAGTTAGCGTTATCAAATGCTTATTTGACTGAATGATTGGTGAGGTCTACAAAGTGCTTATGTAATGACAGAATGGTTACATGACCACAAGAGAGGTCATTGTTACAAGAGCTTATATGAGTACAAGAGAGGCCAGATGTACATGGTTGCACAGGTGATCAGCCCTACTGAGTACATGTGACTAGAGGACAGGTTAGTCTTACAGGCTGCTTATATGGTTGCATGTGAAGTTAGTGTTAGAGTACTTATTTAACTATATGAGAGGACACTGTTATAGAGTTATCAAACTACATGAGAAGTCAGTGGAATAGAATACTTGTGTGACTGCCTGAGAGGTTTGAATCTGAATGTTTATGACACTGCATGGTAAGTCAGTGATACAGAGTGTTTGTGTGACTACTACTTGAGAGATCAGTGGCACAGAGCTCTTGTGTGGCTGTAGGAAAGACCAGTTATACAGTGTTTATATGAATAAATCAGAAATAAGTGGTGGAGTGCTTTTGTGACCACAGTACTTATGTGGTCTGGCAAAAAGTCAGTTTTATAGAGTATTCATGTAACCACAAGATACGTCAGTGTTACAAAGTGCTTATGTGACAGTAGGTCAGTGTCACAGTATGCTTATGTGGCCACATGAGTCGTTAGTTTTACTGAACTCTTTTGTGAGCACAAGAGAGATCAGTTTTATAGAGTGCTTATATGACCACATGAATGGTCAATGTTAGAGTGCTTTTGTAACTCCATGAGAAATCAGCTTTACAGTGTGTTTTTTAACCATCTGAATGAGAGGTTAAACCAAGGTCCCACCTGCCTGAGTTGGTGGTAGCTCAGGTGGATGTAAAAATCCTCACACAACTTATCAAAAATAAAAAAGAATAGAGGCTACTTTATTTATCTGTATATCTATTTACATTATTTACATATTTTACAAACTTTTATCCATCCTATTTACATAATATTAGCAATTTCTCCATCAGTGATGCAACACAATTCCAGTGCCATCCAGTGGCATAGAGTGATAAAGCTCTGATTGCAGCTCAGCTGACCCAGGTTTGTTTAGTGTCTTGGGTAACTGAAGGAGCAGCATGGGAGGGATGGAAGTACCAGTCCAAGGGTGGTAGGTGACTATGCGGGTGCTTCTTGTAGTGTTGCCTGGTGGTGACTGGGGATGTCATGTTGAGGAGCATTATCAAAGTAGGGAAGGGTGGTAGGCTTGGCTGACATGCTGCTAAGACGGACAGACATGATGCATTCCCAAACGCATGCTTACCCCTTGGACTCAACCACAAAGGCCATAATAGTAGGGGGAGTAAAAGGATAGGTGTAAAGTAAAATCCCATACATGATGATTGTGACCAAGACCCCCAGGATGCTCTTAAATTTTGTGATAGGCACCAACTATTATGGAGTAAGTACAGGGGGCATGGAGAAGCTGGTAGGCCAGGTACAGGTGTGGTACACTGGGTGGGAAGGCCATAGGATGATGTACAAGAACATAGATTGCTAAAATTGTACTTTTTCATTCCAGTTTGTTTAATTTTCATCTCTTCTCCACAGCTATTTTATTTCTGCTGATATAATTTCATCCCTTCTGTTTTTTACACAATAGTCTTTTACACCTTTTCCACAATATCCAGATTGTAATAAATAATAATTTATACCATTTATCAATTTCTTCCTTTACTTTTCAAATTAGCCATACAATATAATTTCCATATTCTTTTCCTTGAAACATTCCCAAATATATACAGTTTTAAACTTTTACAAAAAAAGATCTATTCATTTTATGTTGTAAAAAACAAAAAATGTTTTTGAGTTTCCCTCAGATTACAATTGTAACATATTCTGTCTTCTGTTTTATAATATTTCTTATTTTGCTTCACAGGTAACTTGTTTAACACAATTCTCCAGGAAAAAAAAAAGTCCACAGCATCATAGAAATTTTCAAACCTTTTCCTCCTTGCATTTCTGTCATCATTTGATAAATCTCCCCATGCATATATAAGAATAATGCATATTTTTTCATACTACTAATTGCTTTTCTCACTACACTCCATCCACTCATCCATCCTCAACCCATTTTCCCCATTTTGCGCATGGGGTCAGGTTGTCACTTTCAACAGTGACACTCACTCCACTCACCAGTTTTATAATTTTTATGAAGACACCTTATCTACATATTCCATTATTCCCATAATGTTTTTCATCCCTTTTGTTTTATTTTTACTTCTTATACTCATCTCTTCATAATTCTTAAATTACTGTTTTCCTACCATTTTATTCTCCCTATTTTTCACATTAATAATAACTCAAAATAGATGGATTGACACTTAAAAATCAAGGATTTTTCAGAACTAATCCCTTCATATTTGTGTTGTATATTATTCCTCTTTTAGCAGGATTCAATCATGAATACCACATAAAACTGAAAACAATCTGGCATTTCCTTTTCCATTTTTTATGGAAACAGTAAACTGTACCAACACAAGTAAATTTACCTGCAATGTGTGTATTTAACATACACATCTTTTTATGATATGACAAGCTGAAACATTTCCATCAAGCCAGTATTTTTTTTTTATTTCTTCCAATTTTACTTTTCAATGATATGTATGTTTTCATACTCACCAAATGTAACCCTTATCATTCTAATTTATTTTCTATTATAATAAATTCCAATCATCATATTTATTTCACCAAACTCCTTACTTATTCCTTTATTCAAACTTAAACATGCATTTTAATATGTTTTCAATTATTTTTCCTTTATTCAAACTTAAACATGCATTTTAATATGTTTTCAATTATTTTTCCTTTATTCAAACTTAAACATGCATTTTAATATGTTTTCAATTCTTATAACGCTTTCATTGATCCTTCCTCAATTTTTTGCTACAATAACCAAACAATCTTCATACAACAGACATACTGGTATCTCAATTTCCTTTCCCATCTTCCAACATACTTCATTCTTTTCTGAAAAAAAAATTTTTACATATATTATTGGAACAAAAATGCACATACTTAAAGGACACCCTTGCTTTACTCATCTTCTTATTCTAATCTCCTTTCCCATTCATCCTTTCACCATCATTTTCACCCAAGAATTATCATAACAATGTTAGTTTCCACTTTTTTTTTAATTATTCCATATGCCTTCATAATTTCCCATATCACATTATTACTTATCTTCTCAAATGCCTTCTCTGCATCATATATAACCAATCTTAGCATATTGTTCTATCAAAATCATACTTATTTCCTTTGCAATTGTTAACATTTCCTTTATGTTTCTCAATTTTACATCAAATACACTAATTTCTGCTTCATTCAACATGTTTTTGCATCAATGTTTGTATTATTCTTATAAATATTTCATAATCGGTGTTCACTAAAGTATAGGTCTCCAATTTCTTATGTTTTTCCTTTCATCTCTTTTCCATATAAATGGTTTTACACCACTACATGCTGCTTCCTGCACTATTCCATTTTTTAACAATTCATTTAATATTTTACAGAAAGCCTCTTTTTCTTCCATCTCTATTCTCTTGTAAAACTCATAACTTAGTATGTCTATTTCTGGTGCTGACTCTTTACTCCCCTCTTTTATTACTTCCTCCATTTCTTCTATAGTAATCTGTCCTAACAGTTGTGTCTTAGTACATTTAGATATTTTAACATGCCATACCCATTTCTCAACTTTTTCCTTTTCATAAATTTTATCTATAAATCTTTCCACTACTTGCATTACTTCTTTTTATCCATATCTTGCACCTAAATTAAGTGATATCTCCTCTTACCTTTTAAGAAAAATCTTTACTAGATGCTTAACTTTTTCTGTTTTGTCATACAATTTTATTTCTTTCTATCTCTCTTATTCTGCTTAAGTTTTTCTCATATTCTACCTGAATGTCTTCCAGTATATCTTTATATTCCTTTTTTAATTTTATTTTCTACCATTAAAAACACTTACTTATACTTTTTGCACACAGCCTACCATATAGACCAATTTTCATAAAATGTACACATTGTGATACATTTTACCTTAATTTTTACCCTCCAATTTTATTTTGTCTGTATGATTAACTTCCCCCAGATAGTCATTTTATTCATTTTCCTTCTTTTATGTCTTTATTCTCTCCATCCTTGCCCATACAGCTCTGCAATCAGAAAACTCTAGAATTTCCACACCGCCTTCTGTTTCTTTTATTCCATTAGAACATGCTACATAATCTGTGTTTTAAATATCCCTTTCTGATAAGTCTACTTTCTCTTTTTCCTACTTGTAGACCCCCTCATTTGAAGTTGGAGAGTTGTGTATGTGTACTCTGAGAGAATATGAAGAAGGATGACACTAATGGATGCAGAAAACTGGGGTACTGGAGCTGGTTGGTGAGGCAAAAGGGTGGTGATTCAAAAACCCCAATGAATAAATAAAAACAGAAACAAAAATCCAAACTTACCTAGGAATTTGATCTATAGATGCCTATCTTTTAATTATAGAGAGGTTATATTGAGATAAGTACATAAAAAAGGAAGCTCACTCAAACTCGCGGGGCATTCAGTGAAGATTGCTACCAGTTACACTACATCTTTAGTTGTCAAAAGGAAGTTAATGATACCATATCTGAGAGCATACAAGGATATGAGATTTAAGATCAACTTTATGGTTCCTGCTAACACCTATGCTTCATAGGCATTTGATATTTCCAGTTTCATTCATCTATGGAAGCCAAACAATTTTTAAGGGGCTAGCCCAGGAAGGGGCTCCAAGGCCACAAGTGCAAGTTTAGCAACAGGCAGCCATAATGTCCTAGGGAGTAAAAAAGGCAGAGCTTCCTTGTTATCACCTAAAATGTTTATAGAAGGGAAAGGTAGAGAACAGCCAATAAAATCTCCAGAATTGAAGCATGGCCTGAAACAGAAGCACTTCCTTGAGACTGCTAACAGATATGAACCCTTGGCTATAATGGCAGTTGAGCACAAAACCTCTGAGGATAATGCTGGGCTCTTCTCCATGCCAGACTTTCCCCACTGATGAACTAGAAGACATGGAATTGTCATGGAAGGACTATGATGGGAGGAAATTCATATAGTAAACGAGCATGTTACCAGTGAGGAAACCCCTGCTACTTGAAACTAAATGACTGATTTATGGACTGATCTCTTCTATTCTGTCAAGTAGTAGGCTGGTGCTCAGTGTAACATGATCTGTTTTAAGGGAGCATGATTAGAAACGTATTGTCTGCAGGTGAGGCCATATGGAGAAGAGGGGATTACATAATTAAGGCCTTTTTTATTTTTATTGTTTGCTCTGTATTTAGTTAGCTCTGCTAATAGTGCTTTTATTTTTATTTTTAGCTACAACATGTTAGTGTACAGCAATAATATCTTGTTTGTTCTTGTTTTACAGACATTGAGGTCTGAAATTCTTTTCTGTGTGTACCCCACCTTCTTTTGAACATGCAGAGAAGGTACATGCATGGTGTGTCAATTCAATCCCCATTAAAGTATACTATGTTTTTTTTTTTTTCCTTTTTTGACTAATTCTTCCTCTCCACACATGTGATTCCCTAGCATGCTGACAAGGAATATAGATGCACATGATTATTTTAAATATGTTCTCAGTGAGATATGATAATTTTGTAGGCAGACAGACTAAATCCTTCAAATATGATCCTACTCTTGCATTTATTGGTAAGAATTAATTTCTGTGTTGTGGTTTGTGTGCTAGCAGATCAAATATTTTTGCACCACAATGATGAAACGTGTTCAAGATCACAAGGCTCTCTTTACACAACATTTCTGGAGTTTACCTTGTAATGAGAAAAATCAAGGACAGAAAATCAGGCTATAAAGCCTCACTGTCATATGTAGATTAAACAAGGTCACAGCCCAAATTGTTATACTGCAAGAGAGAAAAATCAAAAAAAAAAAAATGGAGTTTTTCTTGAACTAGAATGGGAATAAGCTTCTGTCGAGAATGACAACCACCAAAAGTGGAGAACCTATATCACTGCACCAGAAATTAGAATAGAAAGTTGCAAAGGATGACCAAGTGAGATGGCTTATAATGGTATTGAACTTATGTATAGTGTGCAACTTTAATTGTCCTAATGATTATGATTCTACTGTAGGCATATGAAATGTTAGGACTCACTAGACTGAGTCCAGAAAGACAGAGACTGAGTGATCACAAAAGTGAACTTATATTAAATAAGTGTGAAATGGCCATTTCACATAATATTCTCTTTTCTCCAAGATATTGTGATCTTGAAGTTGCTATATGTATATATATATATATATATATATATATATATATATATATATATATATATATATATATATGTGTGTGTGTGTGTGTGTGTGTGTGTGTGTGTGTGTGTGATGTGTAGGTAGCTTGTCCCCCCAACACACAACAGACGTTCAGTATTCACTCTTCTCTTGAATCTTTTTTTTTTTTTTCAACCTGTCAGTGCTCAGCATTTTGAGTGCCAACATTTCAGTAGGGATCCTGATTAAGGGATTAAGGGGATTGAATATAGTAAAAACATATATAGAAAGATCTGTGGAGTTTTGTCTCACTTTGAAAGATGATGTTAGGGTGGTAACCATGAATAGCAATCAGATAATTGATGTCATGGCTATGGCATATGAGAAAAATGGAACAGGAAACACATGACACGATAGCTGAAGCTGAGGGATGAGATGAGCAAGTCCAGTCAGGATTTCACATAACAGGATCTCTAAGTTAGATAGATGCATTCTAGGCTTTGTTTAAATATACAGGGTGCATTGTAAACAATGGAGACTTTTGATTATATTAACTGGCCCTTTCTTAGGTCCACAAGGGCCTTTTTAAGCCTAGTCATGCTTCCCAAATCTCTGGCAAGTTCTGGTACCACTGATAAGTGTAAGCAGGAGCTTGGGAGATGAAACGTTTACAAGCAAGGGACTGGAAGAGGATTATTTACAGGTTGCCTGTGTCCATTAGAGACATAGGTGCCAAAGAAGGGATGAATTGTCTGTTCCCCATCCAATTATCCAAGTTGCACATGAATTGGGTTAGGGAGGAATTCTGCTTCACAATAATGGGGGGTCTGTTCCAGAGATGGGGTAGTCTCTGGGATACATACCTGTTTCTCCAGTAAGTCCTATTTATATCACAGACAAGGTCTAAGTCTTTAGAACTGCTAATTCCGGTGCTGTTTATTTTGCTGATATGCAAGAGATCAATCAGAATGGGGTCTGACAGTGCCATGTATACCAGGCATAGATCTAACTTCAAAAGTCTGTAGGAGACCAAATAAAGGGATAGGTCCTTAATGTGGTCTGCATAATGCCCTGTATTCTTTTAGTGAGGTACCTCTGTGGACATTCCATTTGTTGGACATGCCTGATAAGGTAAGTACCAAAGGGGTATTGTACTAAATGATAGGTCTGATGAATGCCAAATACAGTGGAACAATGACTTCCTTGGACCTAGATGCCATACCTTTGTTTATAAGTTGTTCAACATAGAATGATTTCCACACTACTGTAACATGATGGTCAAAGGTTAGATTACTGTCTGTGTCCCCAAGTCCCTGACTACTGGTTAAACTCTCAGGGGTGTGTTGTTAATATGATAGTTACCAGGGGTGGATGACTTCCTAAAGGATGCTATTATGGATTTCATAGCATTTAGATTTAGTCCATGGCTGACACAAGTTGTTTGTCTGTGTCAGCCCTTCCTAAAGATCATTTCTGCTGATGTGGGATTGAATGACAGCTCCTAATTTGCAATCATCTGCAAATTTAGTCAGTCAGAGACCACTGACATTGACCTTGACTTCTGAGAAGTAAATGCCAAAAACGAATGGTCCAAGGACTGATCCCTGAGGCACTCCACTTGTGACTGGCCTCTTTGTACAGGTGGCCTCCCCAGTTTTATCTTCCTGGATCCTTGTCTGTGAGTCAGTTAGCTCTACACCAGGTGACATACAGGTTTGTACCTAACCTCTTATGTTCGTCAACAATGCTTGAGTGGGGTATTGTATCAAATGCCTTTTCCAGGTCAAGGTAGGCAGTGTGAACCATTTTGCCCTCATCCATTGCTTTGGTGACTGTGACCTGCCCTTGTTGAAACCAAACTGGGTTGTCCAGATTAGGAAGGTTAACTATATCATTGTTGATCATTTCCATGATAATTCTTTCCATGTATCTGCATATAAAACTAGTGAGATTTATGGGACTATAGTTTCCAGAGTCTATAGATGGCCCATCTTTGTTCAGAGGGGTGACTGTTACTGTTCTCTGTTCATGAGCCATGGAGCCTGTTTGGAGGCTACAGTTAAATACCAATTCTAAATGGTCTAATAGATCATGTTTCATGCTATTTAGAAGGCATCCTGGGATATTGTGTGGGCCCATTGATGCATTGTTCTTAGCCTTAGGGACAGCATTAAGGACTTGTTCCCTAGAGATAGCAGGGAGAGTTTATATTTGATGGTATTTCCTGAGGGAAGGTTGAGGGGAGAGAGGGGTAAAGTGGGAGCTGAATTTATTGGCCAGGAGGTTTGCTACATCTTCTCGGTCAGTATAGGTGGCTCCATTTACAATGAGCTCTACACAAAATTAATGAGGTTGCGGACATGGCTAAATAATGCTTTGTGGTTGTCCTTGGCCTGGGAGGGTAAATTTGCCTCAGATTTGGTGTTGCTAGACTTTCTTTACCCTCTGAGTTGTTTGTTAAGTTTGAGAGTGCTTTTATCCTGCTGGGTGCTGCACCTCCTATTTTATGCCATGATTTTCTTCCTTCTGTTATACAGCCTATTGATTTTGTGATTCCACCAGGGTGGCTTGTTTTTTGAGTTAGTTCTGTACTTCTTTCTTTGGTACATCTCCCTCTATGCAGCTATTAACATGCTTGTATAAGGTTTCTGTGAATAGTTCTGCATAGGCAGCAATGTTCTAAGGGTTTATAGGTCTTCAGATTGTGACAGGTTATCATGACGTTAGCATTAGAGTCTTTCCTGAATATTCCAGGGTTAGCCGGGGGTTCAGGTTTTATTTTTACTTCAAAGGAGACCATTCTGTGGTCTGACCTTACCAGAGAAGACATTACACTAGACGGTGTGCAACACTCTCCATTATTAGTGAGGACCAGATCCAGTAGGGTTTCACCCCTGGTTGGGGTATTAACAATCTAGCAGATTCCTGAGTTCCCCTCATTTTTTATTGATAAATGTAAGCTTTTATATCAGCAACCCACTTCTCAGTATTAGATGAATGCTATGGTGTCACATGTAAATTGTTTAACCAGAGTAGCTCATAAGGGATGTCCCTTGCCCCTTCTACTGTTTGTCTTAGTTGTGCCAATAATGTATCTGTAAGAATTCCGGACAGACTGAAAAAGAATCGTATCATTTAATCTAACCATATGGTTTGCTAATGACTGGACTATCTGATATAGTAATCCTGTAGAGCAGGTTCACCTGATGTTAGATGTGCTAGGAAAAAAAACATCAGCTTGAACTGGATTAAAAGTTAATTTAGAGAAAACAAGTTTATATTTTGTTTATATTTTTTTAGTCAGGATGAGCTGAAGGATGCTCAAACAGGCCTGCATAAGATACCTGAGAATTTTGATCTCTAGCGCAATGGACGAGGTAGTGCAACACAACATTCTGTCATTTTTAATGAAATAAGGGAATATTTAGTAATGGAAGAAGCTGAAGCTCCGTTTTCTTAGTAAAGTGCAGTTGGTGAAAATGAGCAAATTGCCAAATATCTTATATTTTCATAGGCATCTGCCCCAGGTCAAGTTCTCAACTTATTTAAAAAAAAATCCAGACTAGTATTTTTGTCTTTTGGGATGATAGACCACCAAGGATTAGCAGAAGGAAATTATATATGACTTGGGAAGAAGAAGGTTTTTTGATCCTGGACATATAATTTTAATTATGGTGTGACATCTGGGAGCTAGATTTAGACTGGAGCCAGTTGGAGAGATTTCACTTTTACAGCTTACTCTAAAGGTTATTTTAGGGGTAGACAGAATGGACAGAAACCTGATTGTGCCCTCATACAACGTTTAGGATCCCATAAGTTTAGATTTATGACTGGAACAATGTGTTGAGAAGGGGGGGAGGGATATGATATACCTGCTTTCATACCTATGAAAAAAGTAAGTGAAATTCATGAAGTATTCATCTGGTATCTCAACCTGTGGCCTCAACAGTCTCAGGACAAAGAAAAATATTTGGAATAAGGATAACTGTACCTAATGTTGGATCCAGGCCACAACTAACATAACAGAACTTCACAAATACAAAACAAGTCCTCTTACAGAGGAAAAAACAAATCATGGTAAGAGTTTAAGCAGATCTTTATTCAATGATGGATGGGCGTTCTTGTCCAATTCCAAATTGTCAGCTGAGTAGCTTAAATAATATTATTACAGGAGGGAGGTACCAATTCTGCCTAGGTGAGTAGATGTACCAGGTGTCTCCATGTTGCCCTGAAGTTACAAAGTCTTATATCATTTTACATTTTAATAGTATTCGGTATCCCTCATCAACAGCACATGACAGAAACCACTACTTTAATACTACTTAAAGGAGCAAAAAACTTAAAAGAAAAACAAATAAAAGGGACAAATTAGGAGATAATTCAATCAGAAAGTCACACTTGGAAATGATTTGAGCCTTAGGCTTTGTCAGGTCCATCTCAATAGTACATTGCACTTTTATGTGTGTGTGTATGCAGTTATGCCCACTATTAGGGGACTCCTAGTTCTAGAATTTGTTGTGCCCTCTTTCATGGGGTTTATGTTGATGAAAGTGTGCAGTGAAAGAAGAAAAATTCTATGTTGCTGAATGAATATAGTAATGTAGAGAATATCAACCCAGAAATCATTTAAAATGCAGCAGGCAAGATGTGAAAATCCAAACAGATCTTGTTGACTCTCTTCCAGAGGGTGGGGTTCGGTTATTACTCTCTTCAGGTCTTTTTGTTTGAAGTAGTAATGGCCATGAAGAAGCACATCTGAGACTTTTGCAAACTTCCTTAATTTTAAAATCACTAGTTTATTATATATATATATATATATATATATATATATATATATATACATGGATCTACCTGACAACGCCGAAAGCTGACAACGCCGACGATGAAAACACCGACACCAGAAGATCGAAAACTGAGATGACCGACGGATGAAAACCCCGACGCTGAGAACACTGACATGTGAAAAGGCTGTGTAAGTATGCGGTAGTGACGGACATTAGGGTTAGGGTGCGAGTAAGGTAAGTGTGCGATATTGATGGACTCTAGGGATAGGGGAGGGTTAAGTGAGTTAGGGTAAGGGCGCGGGTTAGGTGAGTGTGCGATAGTGACAGTCTTTAGGGTTAGGGGCGGGTTAAGTGAGTTAGGGTTAGGGTGCGGGTTAGGTGAGTGTGCGATAGTGACAGTCTTTAGGGTTAGGGGCAGGTTAAGTGAGTTAGGGTTAGGGCGCGGGTTAGGTGAGTGTGCGATAGTGATGGACCTTAAGGTTAGGGTTTGGGTTAAGGTTATAGATAGTTGTGTATGTAAGGTTTAGTGTGGGTTTGTAAGGAGTTTGCTGTGCTTGTGTCGTTTGTGTGCTTTTTGGACAGGGGATTTGTTTTGTTTGTTGATTGTCGGGATTGTGGTGTGTCGGGCATGTGAGGTTTCGTGTTTGTGAACTTTCGGTTATGTGGTGTCAGTGATTTCGTTGTCGGTATTGTAGTGCGTCGGTGTTGTCAGGTAGACCCATATATATATATATATATATATATATATATATATATATATATATATGGATCTACTGTCTTTTATCGAATTTACATTTGCGAGTGCATTTACACGAAAGTGTGTTTCAACAAAAACGCACTTTCATGTAAATCCATGAAAAAAAAACACTTAAAACAGTTTTATGCAGGGGGGCAAGCCCACTGCACCCCCACACCCCTGCTACTTTAATATTCTCACTCCGAGATCGCACTACAGTGGGGATAACGGAATGTTCCCTCATCCCACAGTACTACGATCTCAACAACAGTCCGCTTAGTTGTACATCAACACTAAACATTGATGTACAACTAAGTTAACATGCAAACCGCATGCTTTTCTTTAACTAACTTATTTTTCGCTTTACCTATTTAGGCGAAAGTACGTTTTCAATAAAATGCACTTTCGCATAAATCCACTCATGAATTTCACGTTTCGGTGAAATGGAAATTCGCCAAAATCAAGTAGATCCATATATATATATATATATATATATATATATATATATATATATATATATATATATATATATATATATATCTGTGTGTGTGTGTGTGTGTGTATGGGATGTATATGAAAAAACATTTTATATAGCATTTTTAAACATTGAAATGCAAGAAACACAAAGGCAAACAGATCTTAGTAGCTGTTTCCCACAGAGTGGGGGTTTAGTGGTATACTTATAGTAATGTCAGTGGTGCAACAGGTCACACACTCGCATATAATGTTTTTTTCCTGCATGAGGTATATCTATTTCTGATCCTGCAGTGCAGCATAAGGGGTTTCACTCTCCTGAGTGTGCCATCCTTCTGACGAGACATTAAACTGAGGCCCCATTTGCTTGAGTTTATGGTAACGCAGATGGATGTAAAATATCCCATGGCTCCTATCAAAAACAAGTTCCCTTATGCCTTGGCCAAATTTCCGCAAGTAATATAAATACTACCTCATGTTTCTCTTGAAAAGAAGCTGCTAGCCTACTGTGACTAACCAGTCAGCAGATAGATAGATAGATAGATAGATAGATAGATAGATAGATAGATAGATAGATAGATAGATAATCATCTTCAGATCATTCTGTTGAAGTGGGAATGGCCATTAAGCAAACCTGAGACATTTTGTCACCCTCCTTACATTTTAAAAGTGCTGCTTTTACAATGAGTATAAGGAAAAGAAAAACAAAAACATTTTATTTAACATTTTGAAAAACTATTTAAAATGTTTTGAAACAGTAAGCCATATGATTCAATTAATTTGGTATTATCTATCGAAGATACGATAGCACATAGAAATGCTGTGTAAAAAGGTAATGGAACTGCTGCATATGAAGTCCATAGACAAACAGTTAAACAGACATTGGAAAAAGTGGAAAAAAAACAGTCCATGAATGTGAATTGTCACCAAAGTCCATAGTAATGTATGATACGTGGATTTAAACATTTGGTTCATGTTTAAATGTCATTAACCTTGCAGCAACGCTAGGAGTTTCTCAGGGCCCAGATGCTTTTGATTGAACAGCTTGATTTTGCTCCTGGTGCCTTGATAGGCATTGAGTTTATATCATTCTAGCTTCATTTTCTCAAGCATAGCATTTCTGTTGCCTTCCAAGGGACCCATGTCTAAGATGTCCAGAATGTCAAACATGAAGCTGTTATGTTCAGGGAAGTGTTTTTGTCATTGTATTTGTAAGACATTTAAACTTTATGTCAGAGAGGTGATGTGCAATTCTTCTTTTGAATTTAATGATTGTCTTCCCCACATAAAAGACACAGCAAGTATTAGAATGGACCCTGTATCACACACTCAGTATTGCAATCACCTCTTAAGGAGCTCCACAATCTTTTCTTTAGTACAGGGCAGTCAAAGTGGTTTGAGTTGCTGATGTATTGGCAGAAGCTACAGTTAGGAGGCCCACATCTGTAGTTTTATTTATTTATTTTACATTTGTTAACCTGGGGTGTCTGACTGAGCTGAAAAGGCCCTTTTTCAGTGGAGGCCCAGGGAGAAAAGCTCTACATAGAAAAATTACAGATACATTTAGATATTTAGACATGATCAGTATACACACAAATTACAATAGACATGTTTTACAGTAGTAGGCAGCACATAAGCAGTTACAGTGGAGAGAACAAACAAGAAAATATTAATTAAAAAATAAAGGTAATTAATAGATTTGTGGTGTACAGCTGAAATTTGGAACATAGGTAGAATACATACATAGTACACAGGTACAGTACATACATTGTACTTTAGCCAGTGTGTTTGTGAGTAAGAGTGAAAACTATTATCAAATACTAGATTTAGTATTTGTACCTTATCCGCTTTCACTAGCCTGGGGAGCAGTCATGGCAGTGCAAACTTTGCCTGAGATGTTGCCTGATGAAGTCTTTAAAGGAGGCTTTGGATGATGTGTTTTGAATGCTAGTAGGGACAGAGTTCCATTTTTTAGCCACCGAACTACTATATAGTGCATCTCCAAAGCTATTGTAGCTGTTGCTGACTTCTAGTAGTAGTTTGCTTAATGATCTAAGAGGCCTTTTGCTTTCTAGTTACCCCCATTGCTTTATTTTCTATGAAACAATCCCCAGATTCAGAATGATAACAAAACCCACTTTTGGAAGAACTGGTGGTCTGCTGGCATTTTTGTTCAATAAAGACATCTTGGATTGGGAAAGTGGGCAGATTTTGATAAGGTGAAATAGACGTCCCCAAAATGTAAGGCTCGCTGGTGGCAATATTTGCAGCTGCAGTAAGTTAAGTCTGCACCAGTTTCTAAAAAAAAAAACTGTCTGGGTTTGACAGAGTGCATGATGCCTCTTTTGCTCCACAATGTTAGGATGAAACATTGCTTGGGTGAACTAAAACTTAGGAACTTGTACAGCATCTTCATGAAAGACCCCATAACCAGCCAGAATCTAAGTAAGTGTTTGAGTAGTCTATTGGGAGAGACTGTGGTGAATGGATGGCATGCTTAAAACAACTGAAGACAATGTCTGGCAACAGCTAACATGCCTTATAATATCTACAGTGCTTTACAGCTGGCATCGTACCTTTATCCAGCTTATCAAAAGGGACTGGTCAAAAAGATTCTTAGTGGAAGTGGTGCCAGCAGTAGGAGTTGGACTACATGCATGAGATTTGGTATTTGCCAGTAGGATGGGCACATATGATGTCTCTGCCAGATGAAGGTAACATTAAGTTATGGGTTTGAGGTATAAATAAAAGTACATTTTTTGTGGGTGTCGGGGGGGGGACAGAGGTAGCCTGTGTTATGTGCCATTTTTTGTCACACCTATTTGGGGTTGGGAGTTGGGCGTTAGTGTAATGGTTAAGGTGTTTTTTTCTCACAGATACAAGGTACGGGCTTTGATTCTCACCTTTGAGAATTGGTTATTGGCTACACATGCAATAGGCTGCAGACGGATTGCCTAGTATTTACCTATGAACACTGGAAAATTAATCCTCAAGGTGTATACTTAAATTAAAATATAACTTGAGAGAGTGGTCATGTAGTCAGCTGGACATGATTAAGTGGAATTAATATGAATGCAGTTTTCATTCATATTGCAAGAACAATGCCATGTGGCTGACTGATAGGGATATTTACAAGGGATGGTGCAACTAATGAAAGAATTGGCTAGGCTTGAAATGGCCCACAAGGGCAGTTAGCCTACTACTAACCTATGAACCTTTGAAATTATAATCAACACAGCTTTTTAAGGCTTCATGTTTATATACTGAGTGTAGACTGTTCAGCATATTTTATGTTAGTTTTTAATGTTAGAAGTTTTCTTTTAGTTAACTTTATCATCTTCTCTTTTTCTCTATATTTACCTGGTAAAAAGTTATAGATTGCTAAATCTTAAATCTCAATTTTGTCAGATGGGTAATTTGTTGTTTTTTTTTTTTTTACTTATGCCATATAATGCTGTTATTTATGAATGGAAACATTGCTCAATTCTTTGTTCAATGAAGTTAAAGTGGGAATAAAAAATAAATAATTCTATACATCTTTCTCTGTTTCTTATATCACACATCACAATGTGTTGAGAAGGGGGGGGGTATGATATACCTGCTTTCATACCTATGAAAAAAGACAGTGATATTCATGAAGTAGTGATCTGGTATCTCAACCTATGGCCTCAACAGTCTCAGGACAAAGAAAAATATTTGGAATAAGGATAACTGTACCTAATGTTGGATCCAGGCCACAACTAACATAACAGAACTTCACAAATACAAAACAAGTCCTCTTACAGAGGAAAAAACAAATCATGGTAAGAGTTTAAGCAGATCTTTATTCAATGATGGATGGGCGTTCTTGTCTAATTCCAAATTGTCAGCTGAGTAGCTTAAATAATATTATTACAGGAGGGAGGTACCAATTCTGCCTAGGTGAGTAGATGTACCAGGTGTCTCCATGTTGCCCTGAAGTTACAAAGTCTTATATCATTTTGCATTTTAATAGTATTCGGTATCCCTCATCAACAGCACATGACAGAAACCACTACTTTAATACTACTTAAAGGAGCAAAAATCTTAAAAGAAAAACAAATAAAAGGGACACATTAGGAGATAATTCAATCACAAAGTCACATTTGGAAATGATTTTAGCCTTAGGCTTTGTCAGGTCCATCTCAATAGTACATTGCACTTTTATGTGTGTGTGTGTGTGTGTGTGTGTGTGTGTGTGTGTGTGTGTGTGTGTGTGTGTGTGTGTGTGTGTGTGTGTCTGTGTGTGTGTGTGTGTGTGTGTGTGTGTGTGTGTGTGTGTGTGTGTGTATGGGATGTATATGAAAAACATTTTATATAGCATTTTAAACATTGAAATGCAAGAAACACAAAGGCAAACAGATCTTAGTAGCTGTTTCCCACAGAGTGGGGGTTTAGTGGTATACTTATAGTAATGTCAGTGGTGCAACAGGTCACACACCGCATATAATGTTTTTTTTTCCTGCATGAGGTATATCTATTTCTGATCCTGCAGTGCAGCATAAGGGGTTTCACTCTCCTGAGTGTGCCATCCTTCTGACGAGACATTAAACTGAGGCCCCATTTGCTTGAGTTTATGGTAACGCAGATGGATGTAAAATATCCCATGGCACCTATCAAAAACAAGTTCCCTTATGCCTTGGCCAAATTTCCGCAGGTAATATAAATACTACCTCATGTCTCTCTTGAAAAGAAGCTGCTAGCCTACTGTGACTAACCAGTCAGCAGATAGATAGATAGATAGATAGATAGATAGATAGATAGATAGATAGATAGATAGATAGATAATCATCTTCAGATCATTCTGTTGAAGTGGGAATGGCCATTAAGCAAACCTGAGACATTTTGTCACCCTCCTTACATTTTAAAAGTGCTGCTTTTACAATGAGTATAAGGAAAAGAAAAACAAAAACATTTTATTTAACATTTTGAAAAACTATTTAAAATGTTTTGAAACAGTAAGCCATATGATTCAATTAATTTGGTATTATCTATCGAAGATACGATAGCACATAGAAATGCTGTGTAAAAAGGTAATGGAACTGCTGCATATGAAGTCCATAGACAAACAGTTAAACAGACATTGGAAAAAGTGGAAAAAAAACAGTCCATGAATGTGAATTGTCACTAAAGTCCATAGTAATGTATGATACGTGGATTTAAACATTTGGTTCATGTTTAAATGTCATTAACCTTGCAGCAACGCTAGGAGTTTCTCAGGGCCCAGATGCTTTTGATTGAACAGCTTGATTTTGCTCCTGGTGCCTTGATAGGCATTGAGTTTATATCATTCTAGCTTCATTTTCTCAAGCATAGCATTTCTGTTGCCTTCCAAGGGACCCATGTCTAAGATGTCCAGAATGTCAAACATGAAGCTGTTATGTTCAGGGAAGTGTTTTTGTCATTGTATTTGTAAGACATTTAAACTTTATGTCAGAGAGGTGATGTGCAATTCTTCTTTTGAATTTAATGATTGTCTTCCACACATAAAAGACACAGCAAGTATTAGAATGGACCCTGTATCACACGCTCAGTATTGCAATCACCTCTTAAGGAGCTCCACAATCTTTTCTTTAGTACAGGGCAGTCAAAGTGGTTTGAGTTGCTGATGTATTGGCAGAAGCTACAGTTAGGAGGCCCACATCTGTAGTTTTATTTATTTATTTTACATTTGTTAACCTGGGGTGTCTGACTGAGCTGAAAAGGCCCTTTTTCAGTGGAGGCCCAGGGAGAAAAGCTCTACATAGAAAAATTACAGATACATTTAGATATTTAGACATGATCAGTATACACACAAATTACAATAGACATGTTTTTACAGTAGTATGCAGCACATCAGCAGTTACAGTGGAGAGAACAAACTAGAAAATATTAATTAAAAAATAAAGGTAATTAATAGATTTGTGGTGTACAGCTGAAATTTGGAACATAGGTGGAATACATACATAGTACACAGGTACAGTACATACATTGTACTTTAGCCAGTGTGTTTGTGAGTAAGAGTGAAAACTATTATCAAATACTAGATTTAGTATTTGTACCTTATCCGCTTTCACTAGCCTGGGGAGCAGTCATGGCAGTGCCAACTTTGCCTGAGATGTTGCCTGATGAAGTCTTTAAAGGAGGCTTTGGATGATGTGTTTTGAATGCTAGTAGGGACAGAGTTCCATTTTTTAGCCACCGAACTACTATATAGTGCATCTCCAAAGCTATTGTAGCTGTTGCTGACTTCTAGTAGTAGTTTGCTTGATGATCTAAGAGGCCTTTTGCTTTCTAGTTACCCCCATTGCTTTATTTTCTATGAAACAATCCCCAGATTCAGAATGATAACAAAACCCACTTTTGGAAGAACTGGTGGTCTGCTGGCATTTTTGTTCATTAAAGACATCTTGGATTGGGAAAGTGGGCAGATTTGGATAAGGTGAAATAGACGTCCCCAAAATGTAAGGCTCGCTGGTGGCAATATTTGCAGCTGCAGTAAGTTAAGTCTGCACCAGTTTCTAAAAAAAAAACTGTCTGGGTTTGACAGAGTGCATGATGCCTCTTTTGCTCCACAATGTTAGGATGAAACATTGCTTGGGTGAACTAAAACTTAGGAACTTGTACAGCATCTTCATGAAAGACCCCATAACCAGCCAGAATCTAAGTAAGTGTTTGAGTAGTCTATTGGGAGAGACTGTGGTGAATGGATGGCATGCTTAAAACAACTGAAGACAATGTCTGGCAACAGCTAACATGCCTTATAATATCTACAGTGCTTTACAGCTGGCATCGTACCTTTATCCAGCTTATCAAAAGGGACTGGTCAAAAAGATTCTTAGTGGAAGTGGTGCCAGCAGTAGGAGTTGGACTACATGCATGAGATTTGGTATTTGCCAGTAGGATGGGCACATATGATGTCTCTGCCAGATGAAGGTAACATTAAGTTATGGGTTTGAGGTATAAATAAAAGTACATTTTTTGTGGGTGTCGGGGGGGGGACAGAGGTAGCCTGTGTTATGTGCCATTTTTTGTCACACCTATTTGGGGTTGGGAGTTGGGGGTTAGTGTAATGGTTAAGGTGTTTTTTTCTCACAGATACAAGGTACGGGCTTTGATTCTCACCTTTGAGAATTGGTTATTGGCTACACATGCAATAGGCTGCAGACGGATTGCCTAGTATTTACCTATGAACACTGGAAAATTAATCCTCAAGGTGTATACTTAAATTAAAATATAACTTGAGAGAGTGGTCATGTAGTCAGCTGGACATGATTAAGTGGAATTAATATGAATGCAGTTTTCATTCATATTGCAAGAACAATGCCATGTGGCTGACTGATAGGGATATTTACAAGGGATGGTGCAACTAATGAAAGAATTGGCTAGGCTTGAAATGGCCCACAAGGGCAGTTAGCCTACTACTAACCTATGAACCTTTGAAATTATAATCAACACAGCTTTTTAAGGCTTCATGTTTATATACTGAGTGTAGACTGTTCAGCATATTTTATGTTAGTTTTTAATGTTAGAAGTTTTCTTTTAGTTAACTTTATCATCTTCTCTTTTTCTCTATATTTACCTGGTAAAAAGTTATAGATTGCTAAATCTTAAATCTCAATTTTGTCAGATGGGTAATTTGTTGTTTTTTTTTTTTTTACTTATGCCATATAATGCTGTTATTTATGAATGGAAACATTGCTCAATTCTTTGTTCAATGAAGTTAAAGTGGGAATAAAAAATAAATAATTCTATACATCTTTCTCTGTTTCTTATATCACACATCACAATGTGTTGAGAAGGGGGGGGGTATGATATACCTGCTTTCATACCTATGAAAAAAGACAGTGATATTCATGAAGTAGTGATCTGGTATCTCAACCTATGGCCTCAACAGTCTCAGGACAAAGAAAAATATTTGGAATAAGGATAACTGTACCTAATGTTGGATCCAGGCCACAACTAACATAACAGAACTTCACAAATACAAAACAAGTCCTCTTACAGAGGAAAAAACAAATCATGGTAAGAGTTTAAGCAGATCTTTATTCAATGATGGATGGGCGTTCTTGTCTAATTCCAAATTGTCAGCTGAGTAGCTTAAATAATATTATTACAGGAGGGAGGTACCAATTCTGCCTAGGTGAGTAGATGTACCAGGTGTCTCCATGTTGCCCTGAAGTTACAAAGTCTTATATCATTTTGCATTTTAATAGTATTCGGTATCCCTCATCAACAGCACATGACAGAAACCACTACTTTAATACTACTTAAAGGAGCAAAAATCTTAAAAGAAAAACAAATAAAAGGGACACATTAGGAGATAATTCAATCACAAAGTCACATTTGGAAATGATTTTAGCCTTAGGCTTTGTCAGGTCCATCTCAATAGTACATTGCACTTTTATGTGTGTGTGTGTGTGTGTGTGTGTGTGTGTGTGTGTGTGTGTGTGTGTGTGTGTGTGTGTGTGTGTCTGTGTGTGTGTGTGTGTGTGTGTGTGTGTGTGTGTGTGTGTGTGTGTGTGTGTGTGTGTGTGTGTGTGTGTGTGTGTGTGTGTGTGTGTGTGTGTGTGTGTGTGTGTGTGTATGGGATGTATATGAAAAAAACATTTTATATAGCATTTTTAAACATTGAAATGCAAGAAACACAAAGGCAAACAGATCTTAGTAGCTGTTTCCCACAGAGTGGGGGTTTAGTGGTATACTTATAGTAATGTCAGTGGTGCAACAGGTCACACACTCGCATATAATGTTTTTTTTCCTGCATGAGGTATATCTATTTCTGATCCTGCAGTGCAGCATAAGGGGTTTCACTCTCCTGAGTGTGCCATCCTTCTGACGAGACATTAAACTGAGGCCCCATTTGCTTGAGTTTATGGTAACGCAGATGGATGTAAAATATCCCATGGCACCTATCAAAAACAAGTTCCCTTATGCCTTGGCCAAATTTCCGCAGGTAATATAAATACTACCTCATGTCTCTCTTGAAAAGAAGCTGCTAGCCTACTGTGACTAACCAGTCAGCAGATAGATAGATAGATAGATAGATAGATAGATAGATAGATAGATAGATAGATAGATAATCATCTTCAGATCATTCTGTTGAAGTGGGAATGGCCATTAAGCAAACCTGAGACATTTTGTCACCCTCCTTACATTTTAAAAGTGCTGCTTTACAATGAGTATAAGGAAAAGAAAAACAAAAACATTTTATTTAACATTTTGAAAAACTATTTAAAATGTTTTGAAACAGTAAGCCATATGATTCAATTAATTTGGTATTATCTATCGAAGATACGATAGCACATAGAAATGCTGTGTAAAAAGGTAATGGAACTGCTGCATATGAAGTCCATAGACAAACAGTTAAACAGACATTGGAAAAAGTGGAAAAAAAACAGTCCATGAATGTGAATTGTCACTAAAGTCCATAGTAATGTATGATACGTGGATTTAAACATTTGGTTCATGTTTAAATGTCATTAACCTTGCAGCAACGCTAGGAGTTTCTCAGGGCCCAGATGCTTTTGATTGAACAGCTTGATTTTGCTCCTGGTGTCTTGATAGGCATTGAGTTTATATCATTCTAGCTTCATTTTCTCAAGCATAGCATTTCTGTTGCCTTCCAAGGGACCCATGTCTAAGATGTCCAGAATGTCAAACATGAAGCTGTTATGTTCAGGGAAGTGTTTTTGTCATTGTATTTGTAAGACATTTAAACTTTATGTCAGAGAGGTGATGTGCAATTCTTCTTTTGAATTTAATGATTGTCTTCCCCACATAAAAGACACAGCAAGTATTAGAATGGACCCTGTATCACACGCTCAGTATTGCAATCACCTCTTAAGGAGCTCCACAATCTTTTCTTTAGTACAGGGCAGTCAAAGTGGTTTGAGTTGCTGATGTATTGGCAGAAGCTACAGTTAGGAGGCCCACATCTGTAGTTTTATTTATTTATTTTACATTTGTTAACCTGGGGTGTCTGACTGAGCTGAAAAGGCCCTTTTTCAGTGGAGGCCCAGGGAGAAAAGCTCTACATAGAAAAATTACAGATACATTTAGATATTTAGACATGATCAGTATACACACAAATTACAATAGACATGTTTTACAGTAGTATGCAGCACATCAGCAGTTACAGTGGAGAGAACAAACTAGAAAATATTAATTAAAAAATAAAGGTAATTAATAGATTTGTGGTGTACAGCTGAAATTTGGAACATAGGTGGAATACATACATAGTACACAGGTACAGTACATACATTGTACTTTAGCCAGTGTGTTTGTGAGTAAGAGTGAAAACTATTATCAAATACTAGATTTAGTATTTGTACCTTATCCACTTTCACTAGCCTGGGGAGCAGTCATGGCAGTGCCAACTTTGCCTGAGATGTTGCCTGATGAAGTCTTTAAAGGAGGCTTTGGATGATGTGTTTTGAATGCTAGTAGGGACAGAGTTCCATTTTTTAGCCACCGAACTACTATATAGTGCATCTCCAAAGCTATTGTAGCTGTTGCTGACTTCTAGTAGTAGTTTGCTTGATGATCTAAGAGGCCTTTTGCTTTCTAGTTACCCCCATTGCTTTATTTTCTATGAAACAATCCCCAGATTCAGAATGATAACAAAACCCACTTTTGGAAGAACTGGTGGTCTGCTGGCATTTTTGTTCAATAAAGACATCTTGGATTGGGAAAGTGGGCAGATTTGGATAAGGTGAAATAGACGTCCCCAAAATGTAAGGCTCGCTGGTGGCAATATTTGCAGCTGCAGTAAGTTAAGTCTGCACCAATTTCTAAAAAAAAAAAACTGTCTGGGTTTGACAGAGTGCATGATGCCTCTTTTGCTCCACAATGTTAGGATGAAACATTGCTTGGGTGAACTAAAACTTAGGAACTTGTACAGCATCTTCATGAAAGACCCCATAACCAGCCAGAATCTAAGTAAGTGTTTGAGTAGTCTATTGGGAGAGACTGTGGTGAATGGATGGCATGCTTAAAACAACTGAAGACAATGTCTGGCAACAGCTAACATGCCTTATAATATCTACAGTGCTTTATAGCCGGCATCGTACCTTTATCCAGCTTATCAAAAGGGACTGGTCAAAAAGATTCTCAGTGGAAGTGGTGCCAGAAGTAGGAGTTGGACTACATGCATGAGATTTGGTATTTGCCAGTAGGATGGGCACATATGATGTCTCTGCCAGATGAAGGTAACATTAAGTTATGGGTTTGAGGTATAAATAAAAGTACATTTTTTGGGGGGGGGGGGGCAGAGGTAGCCTGTGTTATGTGCCATTTTTTGTCACACCTATTTGGGGTTGGGAGTTGGGGGTTAGTGTAATGGTTAAGGTGTTTTTTTCTCACAGATACAAGGTACAGGCTTTGATTCTCACCTTTGAGAATTGGTTATTGGCTACACATGCAATAGGCTGCAGACGGATTGCCTAGTATTTACCTATGAACACTGGAAAATTAATCCTCAAGGTGTATACTTAAATTAAAATATAACTTGAGAGAGTGGTCATGTAGTCAGCTGGACATGATTAAGTGGAATTAATATGAGTGCAGTTTTCATTCATATTGCAAGAACAATGTCATGTGGCTGACTGATAGGGATATTTACAAGGGATAGTGCAACTAATGAAAGAATTGGCTAGGCTTGAAATGGCCCACAAGGGCAGTTAGCCTACTACTAACCTATGAACCTTTGAAATTATAATCAACACAGCTTTTTAAGGCTTCCTGTTTATATACTGAGTGTAGACTGTTAAGCATATTTTATGTTAGTTTTTAATGTTAGAAGTTTTCTTTTAGTTAACTTTATCATCTTCTCTTTTTCTCTATATTTACCTGGTAAAAAGTTATAGATTGCTAAATCTTAAATCTCAATTTTGTCAGATGGGTAATTTGTTGTTTTTTTTTTTTACTTATGCCATATAATGCTGTTATTTATGAATGGAAACATTGCTCAATTCTTTGTTCAATGAAGTTAAAGTGGGAATAAAAAATAAATAATTCTATACATCTTTCTCTGTTTCTTATATCACACATCACAATGTGTTGATAAGGGGGGGGGGGTATGATATACCTGCTTTCATACCTATGAAAAAAGACAGTGAAATTCATGAAGTAGTGATCTGGTATCTCAACCTGTGGCCTCAACAGTCTCAGGACAAAGAAAAATATTTGGAATAAGGATAACTGTACCTAATGTTGGATCCAGGCCACAACTAACATAACAGAACTTCACAAATACAAAACAAGTCCTCTTACAGAGGAAAAAACAAATCATGGTAAGAGTTTAAGCAGATCTTTATTCAATGATGGATGGGCGTTCTTGTCCAATTCCAAATTGTCAGCTGAGTAGCTTAAATAATATTATTACAGGAGGGAGGTACCAATTCTGCCTAGGTGAGTAGATGTACCAGGTGTCTCCATGTTGCCCTGAAGTTACAAAGTCTTATATCATTTTGCATTTTAATAGTATTAGGTATCCCTCATCAACAGCACATGACAGAAACCACTACTTTAATACTACTTAAAGGAGCAAAAAACTTAAAAGAAAAACAAATAAAAGGGACACATTAGGAGATAATTAATTCAATCACAAAGTCACATTTGGAAATGATTTAAGCCTTAGGCTTTGTCAGGTCCATCTCAATAGTACATTGCACTTTTATGTGTGTGTGTGTGTGTGTGTGTGTGTGTGTGTGTGTGTGTGTGTGTGTGTGTGTGTGTGTGTATGCAGTTATGCCCACTATTAGGGGATTCCTAGTTCTAGAATTTGTTGTGCCCTCTTTCATGGGGTTTATGTTGATGAAAGTGTGCAGTGAAACAAAAAAAATTCTATGTTGCTGAATGAATATAGTAATGCAGAGAATATCAACCCAGAAATCATTTAAAATGCAGCAGGCAAGATGTGAAAATCCAAACAGATCTTGTTGACTCTCTTCCAGAGGGTGGGGTTTGGTTATTACTCTCTTCAGGTCTTTTTATTTGAAGTAGTAATGGCCATGAAGCACATCTGAGACTTTTGCAAACTTCCTTAATTTTAAAATCACTAGTTTATAATATATATATATATATATATATATATATATATATATATATATATATATATATATATCTACCTGACAACGCCGACGATGAAAACACCGACACCAGAAGATCGAAAACTGAGATGACCGACGGATGAAAACCCCGACGCTGAGAACACCGACATGTGAAAAGGCTGTGTAAGTATGCGGTAGTGACAGACATTAGGGTTAGGGTGCGAGTAAGGTAAGTGTGCGATATTGACGGACTCTAGGGATAGGGGAGGGTTAAGTGAGTTAGGGTTAGGGCGCAGGTTAGGTGAGTGTGCGATAGTGACAGTCTTTAGGGTTAGGGACGGGTTAAGTGAGTTAGGGTTAGGGCGCGGGTTAGGTGAGTGTGCGATAGTGACAGTCGTTAGGGTTAGGGGCAGGTTAAGTGAGTTAGGGTTAGGGCGCGAGTTAGGTGAGCGTGCGATAGTGACAG
>NC_056746.1:1451636601-1451649101 GCF_019279795.1 Protopterus annectens | reverse complement strand
CAGGGAGAAAAGCTCTACATAGAAAAATTACAGATACATTTAGATATTTAGACATGATCAGTATACACACAAATTACAATAGACATGTTTTTACAGTAGTATGCAGCACATCAGCAGTTACAGTGGAGAGAACAAACAAGAAAATATTAATTAAAAAATAAAGGTAATTAATAGATTTGTGGTGTACAGCTGAAATTTGTAACATAGGTAGAATACATACATAGTACACAGGCACAGTACATACATTGTACTTTAGCCAGTGTGTTTGTGAGTAAGAGTGAAAACTATTATCAAATACTAGATTTAGTATTTGTACCTTATCCGCTTTCACTAGCCTGGGGAGCAGTCATGGCAGTGCCAACTTTGCCTGAGATGTTGCCTGATGAAGTCTTTAAAGGAGGCTTTGGATGATGTGTTTTGAATGCTAGTAGGGACAGAGTTCCATTTTTTAGCCACTGAACTACATATATAGTGTGTCTCCAAAGCTATTGTAGCTGTTGCTGACTTCTAGTAGTAGTTTGCTTGATGATCTAAGAGGCCTTTTGCTTTCTAGTTACCCCCATTGCTTTATTTTCTATGAAACAATCCCCAGATTCAGAATGATAACAAAACCCACTTTTGGAAGAACTGGTGGTCTGCTGGCATTTTTGTTCATTAAAGACATCTTGGATTGGGAAAGTGGGCAGATTTGGATAAGGTGAAATAGACGTCCCCAAAATGTAAGGATCGCTGGTGGCAATATTTGCAGCTGCAGTAAGTTAAGTCTGCACCAGTTTCTAAAAAAAAAAACTGTCTGGGTTTGACAGAGTGCATGATGCCTCTTTTGCTCCACAATGTTAGGATGAAACATTGCTTGGGTGAACTAAAACTTAGGAACTTGTACAGCATCTTCATGAAAGACCCCATAACCAGCCAGAATCTAAGTAAGTGTTTGAGTAGTCTATTGGGAGAGACTGTGGTGAATGGATGGCATGCTTAAAACAACTGAAGACAATGTCTGGCAACAGCTAACATGCCTTATAATATCTACAGTGCTTTATAGCCGGCATCGTACCTTTATCCAGCTTATCAAAAGGGACTGGTCAAAAAGATTCTCAGTGGAAGTGGTGCCAGAAGTAGGAGTTGGACTACATGCATGAGATTTAGTATTTGCCAGTAGGATGGGCACATATGATGTCTCTGCCAGATGAAGGTAACATTAAGTTATGGGTTTGAGGTATAAATAAAAGTACATTTTTTTTGGGTGGGGGGCAGAGGTAGCCTGTGTTATGTGCCATTTTTTGTCACACCTATTTGGGGTTGGGAGTTGGGGGTTAGTGTAATGGTTAAGGTGTTTTTTTCTCACAGATACAAGGTACAGGCTTTGATTCTCACCTTTGAGAATTGGTTATTGGCTACACATGCAATAGGCTGCAGACGGATTGCCTAGTATTTACCTATGAACACTGGAAAATTAATCCTCAAGGTGTATACTTAAATTAAAATATAACTTGAGAGAGTGGTCATGTAGTCAGCTGGACATGATTAAGTGGAATTAATATGAATGCAGTTTTCATTCATATTGCAAGAACAATGCCATGTGGCTGACTGATAGGGATATTTACAAGGGATAGTGCAACTAATGAAAGAATTGGCTAGGCTTGAAATGGCCCACAAGGGCAGTTAGCCTACTACTAACCTATGAACCTTTGAAATTATAATCAACACAGCTTTTTAAGGCTTCCTGTTTATATACTGAGTGTAGACTGTTAAGCATATTTTATGTTAGTTTTTAATGTTAGAAGTTTTCTTTTAGTTAACTTTATCATCTTCTCTTTTTCTCTATATTTACCTGGTAAAAAGTTATAGATTGCTAAATCTTAAATCTCAATTTTGTCAGATGGGTAATTTGTTGTTTTTTTTTTTACTTATGCCATATAATGCTGTTATTTATGAATGGAAACATTGCTCAATTCTTTGTTCAATGAAGTTAAAGTGGGAATAAAAAATAAATAATTCTATACATCTTTCTCTGTTTCTTATATCACACATCACAATGTGTTGAGAAGGGGGGTGGTATGATATACCTGCTTTCATACCTATGAAAAAAGACAGTGAAATTCATGAAGTAGTGATCTGGTATCTCAACCTGTGGCCTCAACAGTCTCAGGACAAAGAAAAATATTTGGAATAAGGAAAACTGTACCTAATGTTGGATCCAGGCCACAACTAACATAACAGAACTTCACAAATACAAAACAAGTCCTCTTACAGAGGAAAAAACAAATCATGGTAAGAGTTTAAGCAGATCTTTATTCAATGATGGATGGGCATTCTTGTCCAATTCCAAATTGTCAGCTGAGTAGCTTAAATAATATTATTACAGGAGGGAGGTACCAATTCTGCCTAGGTGAGTAGATGTACCAGGTGTCTCCATGTTGCCCTGAAGTTACAAAGTCTTATATCATTTTACATTTTAATAGTATTCGGTATCCCTCATCAACAGCACATGACAGAAACCACTACTTTAATACTACTTAAAGGAGCAAAAAACTTAAAAGAAAAACAAATAAAAGGGACACATTAGTAGATAATTAATTCAATCACAAAGTCACAGTTGGAAATGATTTTAGCCTTAGGCTTTGTCAGGTCCATCTCAATAGTACATTGCACTTTTATGTGTGTGTGTGTGTGTGTGTGTGTGTGTGTGTGTGTGTGTGTGTGTGTGTGTGTGTGTGTGTGTGTGTTTGTGTGTGTATGCAGTTATGCCCACTATTAGGGGATTCCTAGTTCTAGAATTTGTTGTGCCCTCTTTCATGGGGTTTATGTTGATGAAAGTGTGCAGTGAAACAAAAAAAAATCTATGTTGCTGAATGAATATAGTAATGCAGAGAATATCAACCCAGAAATCATTTAAAATGCAGCAGGCAAGATGTGAAAATCCAAACAGATCTTGTTGACTCTCTTCCAGAGGGTGGGGTTCGGTTATTACTCTCTTCAGGTCTTTTTATTTGAAGTAGTAATGGCCATGAAGCACATCTGAGACTTTTGCAAACTTCCTTAATTTTAAAATCACTAGTTTATAATATATATATATATATTATATATATATAAACAATCCCCAGATTCAGAATGATAACAAAACCCACTTTTGGAAGAACTGGTGGTCTGCTGGCATTTTTGTTCAATAAAGACATCTTAAATTGGGAAAGTGGGCAGATTTTGATAAGGTGAAATAGACCTCCCCAAAATGTAAGGCTCGCTGGTGGCAATATTTGCAGCTGTAGTAAGTTAAGTCTGCACCAGTTTCTAAAAAAAAAACTGTCTGGGTTTGACAGAGTGCATGATGCCTCTTTTGCTCCACAATGTTAGGATGAAACATTGCTTGGGTGAACTAAAACTTAGGAACTTGTACAGCATCTTCATGAAAGACCCCACAAACAGCCAGAATCTAAGTAAGTGTTTGAGTAGTCTATTGGGAGAGACTGTGATGAATGGATGGCATGCTTAAAACAACTGAAGACAATGTCTGGCAACAGCTAACATGCCTTATAATATCTTTAGTGCTTTATAGCCGGCATCGTACCTTTATCCAGTGTATCAAAAGGGACTGGTCAAAAAGATTCTCAGTGGAAGTGGTGCCAGCAGTAGGAGTTGGACTACATGCATGAGATTTGGTATTTGCCAGTAGGATGGGCACATATGATGTCTCTGCCAGATGAAGGTAACATTAAGTTATGGGTTTGAGGTATAAATAAAAGTAATTTTTTTTTTTTGTGGGGGGGTGGGGCAGAGGTAGCCTGTGTTATGTGCCATTTTTTGTCACACCTATTTGGGGTTGGGAGTTGGGGGTTAGTGTAATGGTTAAGGTGTTTTTTTCTCACAGATACAAGGTACAGGCTTTGATTCTCACCGTTGAGAATTGGTTATTGGCTACACATGCAATAGGCTGCAGACGGATTGCCTAGTATTTACCTATGAACACTGGAAAATTAATCCTCAAGGTGTATACTTAAATTAAAATATAACTTGAGAGAGTGGTCATGTAGTCAGCTGGACATGATTAAGTGGAATTAATATGAGTGCAGTTTTCATTCATATTGCAAGAACAATGCCATGTGGCTGACTGATAGGGATATTTACAAGAGATGGTGCAACTAATGAAAGAATTGGCTAGGCTTGAAATGGCCCACAAGGGCAGTTAGCCTACTACTAACCTATGAACCTTTGAAATTATAATCAACACAGCTTTTTAAGGCTTCATGTTTATATACTGAGTGTAGACTGTTGAACATATTTTATGTTAGTTTTTAATGTTAGAAGTTTTCTTTTAGTTAACTTTATCATCTTCTCTTTTTCTCTATATTTACCTGGTAAAAAGTTATAGATTGCTAAATCTTAAATCTCAATTTTGTCAGATGGGTAATTTGTTATTTTTTTTTTTTACTTATGCCATATAATGCTGTTATTTATGAATGGAAACATTGCTCAATTCTTTGTTCAATGAAGTTAAAGTGGGAATAAAAAATAAATAATTGTATACATCTTTCTCTGTTTCTTATATCACACATCACCATCTCACCTGATATTAGTACTGTGACATCTAATACTTTTATTTCTTGATTTCTTATCAACATTTCTATGCCTAGCATTCCTCATTTCCTGTAGATCACATGATCTGTTTCCCCACTATGTTTCATTTCTGTCCCTTTTCTCTTTTTAAACACATTTTGTATCTAATAAAGCCATCATTTCTGCTTGCACCATGTTATACCAGTCAATTACTATTAGCCCTGCCAAATGGCTCCTAATAATCAGGTTAATATTAGCATGTTTACATCACCCCTTTCCTTTCTTTGCTTCATTTTTCCAAAGTTTTCTTTTTATTCTTCTTACTCTTCATCTTATTGACTTTTCATTATTCTGTTTTTGATTTTCTACTGTGCTAACCCCCTTCCTTATAATCTTTCCAGTTGTTCATCCTTATTCTCTTCATTAACAAATAGTTTTCCCCTATGTTTAACTCAAGGTTCTACTAAATTTATTATGCAATCTTTTTCTATATTTCCTTCCATAAGTTTCGATGTTGCCTTCTTTGTTATTATTTTCAGTATTTTCTTCAGTTATTTCTTCATCCTGTAAACTAAGATAATCAAACCCAAATGCCTTGGGCATTGCAGGTGCTACACTTTGGTTCACAGTTTTAGCTGTATGTCCCTTCTCTCCACAATATCTGACTCCATTATCTTAAAGTCCTGTCTTTCCCTTACATTTGCATTTATTACATTTATTATTAATATTACATTTTGAATATGCCCTTCTGTTTGACATACTAAATGTTATTAACACTTTTCACCCCAGTCTACACGCCTCTTTCATCAAGAATCTTTTTCGTATCACGCACTTCTTTACTGACAGATAATGACATTATTGAGAGATTTTTTCTTATCAGAAGTTCTGAACAGTACATGCATTTTCTATTTAAGTTGCAGTCTAAAAGATAATAGTGCTGTTTCTATTTTTTTCTCAACTCAGACACGTATTTTTCTAATAAACAAAAAGTTTCAAAAGTCAGTTCAAAAAAGTTCAGTCCTCAAATGCATTGATGCTTTTATTTCTTTTATATTAAATCCTAAAGTCAAAATGATATTCTCCAAAGCATTCTACCTATTTAAATGAAATCAGCTTTTTTTTTTTTTATTCCTACTGCACTTGGAGTCTGTTGTTGTATCCTTCCTTCTGTTGCCACAGCTGTTTGTTTTCCCATCCTTACAGAATTACCATAACATTTTTGGGTAACATGTTACATCAACCAAAACACACATGGTTCATCTCTCAAGGCATCCGACACCTTAGGTTTCTCACAATCAAGTCAACAGCAGCCTTCTGTTGATACTTCATGGTCATGATGCAAAGCAACAAGACAAAAAAGTGGGTGATGGTCTGCTGCCCTGGCCAAACTTCAGGTCAGCATGAATAGCACCTCAGATCCCTACTGAAAACAAGACACTGGTGTAATGGGCTTAACACAGTCAACAAAGAGAAAATAAAATGAAATGAGAGGTCCGTGTTACAAAGCACTTATGAGACCACATGGGATGTTAGTGTTGCAAACTGCTTGCATGTTTGTAGGAAAGTTCAGTGTTACATATGACATATGTGACCAAAGAAGAGGTCAGTGTCACAGAGTGTTTGCATATCTGCACAATAAATTACTGTTAGAGTACCTATGTGACTAGATGAAATATCAGTATTAGAGTGCTTATGTGACCGTATGAGAGGGTAGTGTTACACAATGCGGATGTAACCACTTAAGAGGTCAGTGTTATAGGATCATGGGATCATAGGAAGTTACTAGGCTTTCTGCCTGAGACCATTACAAGCCTAGCCAAGAATTTAGCCCATGTTCCAACAAGTCAGCACCCTATGCCACTGACCAGCAGGGACACAGTTGGAATCCCAGGGGTATATTTTCTGTTCCCCATCCAGTTATCTAGATTGCACTTAAAAAGGGTTAATGAGGTACTATGCTTGACGTGGAGAGAAAGTCTATTCCACAAAACAGTCTCATTGCACCATCTGGTCACATAGATACTCTGTAACATTAATTCATTGTGCAGACATGTGAGCACTCTGTAACACTGACCTCTCCTTTTGTCACATACATCGTATGTAACACACAGTGCTTTTGTGAATACATAAGAGGCTAGTGTTACAGACAGATTGTGACTTCCTTGTACTACCACATGTTTGTTTTCCCATTCTTTTACAATCAACATAAGGTTTTTGTGTACCCTGTTGTGTGTGCCCTTAAAATGAGCTTATGTCATATAAACACGATGGCTGCATAATCCTCCTCTCACATGCCACTTTGGTTAAGAGGTGGCATTCAAACTGTAGTTGCTTGGTCTGAAGAAGGTCAGTGTTATAAAGGGCTTATGTAACTCCAGGAAAGGTCAGTGTTGTATAGCGCTTATGAGACCACAGAAGAGGTCGGTGTTAGTGTTTTCATAGCTGCATGAGACATCAGTGTTATAGAGTATTCATGTGACAGGATAGTATGTCAGCATTACAGAGTGCTTCTGTGACTGTAGTGTGCTTATATAATCACATTAGAGGTCAGCATTATATGCTATACATTCACACAAGAGGTCAGTGTTATAGTGTGCTTATGTAATCACATTAGAGGTCAGTGTTATATACTATACAACCACACTAGACGTCAGTGTTGCAGATTGCTTTTGTGATCACATAGGGCATCAGTGTTAGAGAGCTTATGTTATTGCACAAGAGGTCAGTATTATATGGCCCTTGCATAACTCCAAGAGATGTGAGTGTTACATAGGTGCCTCTAGGACCATAGAAGAGAGTATGTCTGGAGGAGGAGTTAGTACTACAGAGTGTTTATGTGATGGCATTAGATGTCAGTGTTACAAAGTGCTTTTGTGACTATATGAGAGGTCAATGTTATAGTGTGCTTATGAGACCACATTAGAGGCCAGTGTTATAGAGTACTTGTTTGGCTGTAACAGAGGTTATTGTTGTTGAGTGAATAACTGCACATGGTGGTCTCACTGTGTAACAGTATTGTTTTAAGCAGCGCCTGAATTCTGACAAGGAGAAGATCTGAGATCATTGGGTAGGTCGTTCCATATTCCTGGAATGCACTAAATCAGAAATCTATCCCCCTACATCTGAGTTTGTCTTAAACAGTTTAATTTAGTATTGGACTGACAATCTTATCTATTGTAGACTTCTACAATTGATTCTTGACGTTCATTTCCTCAGTGAGCCAGAGGTCAGATACTAGGGCTCAAACCCTGTAAGGGTGTACTGCAGGAAGTGGTGTTATTGTCTGTTAAGACGTAACTCCTACTCATGAGAGGAATAAGCACCATGGGTCTGCGTTCCTCCCCTCACCTGCCACCTTAGGAAGGAAGTGGTATTCAAACCCTGGGCATCTGTTCTGATGGCAGCAAGAAATCCCCTTTTCCATATAGGAGCAGGGGATAAACTGCTGTAAAAAGTGCAGAAGACTATACTCAGGATACCTTTGCTGGTGATGTAAGTGTGGGCATAGTCCACAACTTCTTAGCTCAAGAACTAGGGCAAAAGCAACAAATAAGTGAGAGAGAGTGTGAGAGGCTCGCAATCAAGGACATATTTTAATTCTTGCTAAATTATACTTAGAAAGATATTGTAGTAGAATTCATTTTCTCAAAGATATGTTTTTTTTGAGTACCCTTGGGCCTCATTTTTACCAGTACAGCCCCCAGTATCCAATGTCCCAGATTTACAATGTATTGTGCTCGGGTCGGTCCTGATGGTGTACTGGAGGCTTGTCACATCTGTGCTTCCATCCTGGGGGATTTTTTTTTTTTTATGATCAAGCCACTCCATTTGCCCACCTCCATGCTGATTGATTACATCTGAGGACAACTTCCCTGATTGGACCATGTATCCCCTTAGACAGTGTATCATCAAGTGCCCTCCCGCATAGGATGTGCACACTCATCCCTTCCCTTCTAGTCCTTCAATTGCCTGAGAAGCTAATCTAACCAGGGTCAACTGGGCAGTCATCAGGGTTTATCCCTCTACACTATTGGAGTGGCTTTTCTCAAAGATATGTTGTCTAAAACTCATTCTGCCAGAAAACCACAAATGCTAAGAGCATAACTCTTAACTTTTTTGCACAAATTCTAATTGAAGCCAAGAATGATAGGAGGAGAAAGGTCCAAAAGTTGAGACAAGTTTTAAATGCTATTATAATTCATTAAAACAAAGTTAAAAGAACAACAGCTTTTGCATTATCGTGCACTTTCTGAGCAGTAAGAAGTATGAAACTCTAATCTCTAGCGTTATTTGTTTACTGTAATCCTCATATCAGCAAGTATATGATGTTCAGGGAGAAAACAATGAGAAAATAGGAGACACAGTTGGGGGCATTCTGCAATATAAGGGATAGTTGAGAGACATTGTTACTCAGAACATACAAAAATGATGAGGCAAAATCAGGGATAGTTTGTGAAACTGAAAGTGGAGAGTTATGCCTACAATGTCCTAGAGGAAGGCGCAGGACGAAAACTAAGATCATGATGGGACAACTGTCCAGTATCAGAGATTGAATTGACATATTGTACCCATATATCCAGTAACCTGTTACATTAACAGCTTGAACAGCAGCACACGTCATAATAAATATGAAATCAATCAATCAAGTGTTTAACATTAGTTACAGACTGCAATCCCCTACTGTGCCAACAAACACTTACTGCTCCTTCAGGAGGAGACCGTAGGTACAATGTGCCATTGATGACCAACACTGCATTGATCTTTGCTTCCATGGTAGGTCAAGGAAGGCATGTCTGCAGTGTACTTCCCTTGACTCCCATTCTGAGCTTTTTCAACAATTTCTCCAAATCCCTGTGGAGTGTAATTCTCATGTTATAGCACCATGACACTTTCTCCTACTTTATTATGGCTCCTCTCCCTCCAGTCCTTGCAGCTCAGTTGACCAGTTTGCCATTCTGGGGCAAGAACACTTTAGTCAATACAAAACAGCCAACCAAAACATGACCAGTTGACAATGCCAACTAGAAGTGTAGTCATCTGGAGGGCTTGGGATGACACGTAAGCTAAATCCAGATGCTAGTTTCTCTGTATATACAGTGGATGTAAAAAAAGTGTACTCACCTTTGTTAAAATGCCAGGTTTTTGTAATATAAAAAATGAGATCACAATAAATCATTTCAAAACTTTTCCCACCGTTAATGTGATCTATAACCTGTACAATTCAATTGAAAAAAAAAAAAATCTCCTATGGGAAAAATATAAAAAATAAAAAACTTACAATGAGTTGGTTGCATAAGTGTGCAGACAAGATAAGCTCACTTATAATTTGTGTGTGTGTGTGTGTGTGTGTGTGTGTGTGTGTGTGTGTGTGTGTGTGTGTGTGTGTGTGTGTGTGTGTGTGTATAAAAATCTATGTGTATATATAGATATATATGTGTATGTATGTATGTGTGTGTGTGTGTGTGTGTGTGTGTGTATATGTATATATATATATATATATATATATATATATATATATATATGTATATATACACTGTATATAGAGAGAGAGATATTTACACACACACACACACACACACACACACACACACACACACACACACACACACAATAACACACACACACGCAAATATGTGTATATATAGATACTTCTGTTGCCCTTCAGGATTTATCATACTTTTCTGTATGTCAATCATTTCCATTTCATCCTGTTTGATACCTAGCTATTCTCAGGCCAGTGAATCTCTTAAGTATATTTGTCTGCCCTGTGGCCTCCTCCTAATGGGCTCTGGCTGATATCCTGCCTTAGTGGGTGCACAGCTGTCAACCACTAGGTTCCCAAACCACCTCAGATGACTCTTTTCATTCCTAAGGAGAAGCAGGTTTACTCCAAGATCCTCCCTACTGCTGAGATTCTCACCATTTTCCAGAAAATGAGCTTAGCAACTTTATGAAGGAAACCCATTCCTGCAACTTATTTCTGTGATCTGACATTTGTGGCCTCTGCCCAATGTCCATGACCATAGTGTGAAGAAGGGGCATGGCTGGTAAACTAACAGAATATAACAGAAACACTTGCCCATTGAAATGTAGCTTTCAATAAATAATTCAAGCCCCTGGCGCCTCAACCTTCTGGACTACAAAGGAGAGAACCAAATCTCATACAATTAAATCTTCACATCATTAAATTAATTAACATAAAGTAAATTAATCATTATATAGTTTTAAAGGAATACCTGCAATCCTATATCCACATTCATCCCAAAAGGGCTATGGTTTTCATATTTCAATATAAGCTTCCTTATAACATGACCAATGTTTCAAATCAATCTTAACTTATCTGGATTTTTAAGAAGGATCACAAATTTCAAATATGCCAAATTATGCTCCCTCTGTGTAAAACATCTAGCTATAGATCTAGCTAATCTGCTATTTCTTATATCACCAGTATGTTCTAAAATTCTTTTCATCATCTGTTCAGTTTCCCACTGTAAACTTTAGGACAATTTCAAAACAAAGCATAAATAAAAATTGATTGATAAATTGTTCCTGTTAAGGTTAAAATATTCTCTTTATGTTATATATTTACAAAATTCACAATTTTTACAAGTCACATTCCCTCTCTTATTAAATCTCTTAAATATATTAGCTCTCCTATCAGCAATAGTATGCAAATCTGCGATAATCAGATATTACAATTTTCAACATTTCATCCGTCAAAAGAATATGCCAACACTTTTAATCACATTGGCCAATTTACGTGTAAAACTGCTATGTGTAAAAATACAAATTGGAGAGGAATTATTTCTAACTGCCGATCTGATGATCTAATAAATGTCTGCTTATGAGTTCTGGGATCTTTATTTTTATAACTTCCATTTAAACATCATTTTTAACTGATTAACAGCTGTTTTTGTTTAAAATCCCTACCCAGTCATTTTTGCAAAATATTTCATTTCCTCCATAAAATCATTAAATTTAGTACACAGACATTTAGCACTAATTGTCTGGCTATATGATAAGACCAACTATATCTAGATGATAATTTATAATGTCCCACAATTGCTCTGGCTGCCTTATCACAAGTGAGGTACTACTCGAATCTCAAGAGCTAGTTCTTAATGCCAAAGGTACAGTTCATCTTAATCTGCCTACCAGTTTTCTGATATTATACTGGATTTCAGTTGTGAGGATATTAGATATTGTTATCTGTGCTAGCATGACAGGCTAAAGTTTAGTAAATACTATCTTGTATTTATATGCCAGCATGACTAGCTATAATTTTGTAAATAAGTTTTGTTTTTTGATTATTACTATTAACAGTGTTCATCTGGCTGACCAAATATACATGTTTTTTTTTTTTTTTTAAAGAATTCTAAATGTAGGTTATGCCAGTCAGCTGACCTAGATGTGATGTCATTGTGTGCCACAGCTGAAAAGAATAGAATCTCCACATCTGCTATTTTGTTTACTTTTTAAAGTCTAATATGAGAGAGTAGAATTCTCGTAACAGCTTTCTATGTCTTTTAAAAAAAATCTGCTATAAAAGCAAGTTCTTGGTCAGTTAAAGTTCAGTAGTTGTTGTTTTTCAGATCAATAGTTATCACTCAGTTTGTTTTCCAGAGCTGTTCAGCAAAAATAGTAATAGTAAGGTTGCTATTCTAGGTGCAGAGGAACAGACATCAGCCTGTAAAGTAGGCATAAGTTCTTATCTTGCCTGGTAGAAGTAATAGTACCATCTTGCCTTGCTGAGTTAATTAGATTAGACAGGGACAGACACTTAGGGAAATATAGTTAGAGTTTTTCAACAATCAGTATGAAATCTATCCTGCAGTGTTATTTTCATAATTCCTCTGTGTGAAACTCTGTGGTTTATTATAATCAGTTATTCAGTGTATACCTATTTTAAATCATTTTATTTATTATTAAATATTTTACTACCTTTTATT